>NC_135416.1:23580349-23755349 GCF_051991245.1 Festucalex cinctus | reverse complement strand
CACACTTCTGGAGCGAGGAGGAAACCGACTACTATTTTTTAACGTGGTGAGTGACATAAATATAATGTATTTTATCGAACGTAGTAATTTAAAAAGCGGAAATTACGTTATTTATGTAATTATGTTGTCCACGCATCGCTGTCCAAATGGGACATTCCAATTGAGCACAAATGACATGTAAATGAGAGTAACTCAGTCCACCACGCATGTTACCTTGATTGTTTCAAAAACCGGAATTGTGACCTTAACCCGAATATCGACTGCATGTGAACGAGGTCATAGTGTCTGTCATCACTTCAGATCTTTCAAATAATTATGTTAGGTGTCATCTCTCTTGAGAGTCTTATTTCAAACTGACAGTGAGATTTTTAATTTTTTGGTAGACTTGCCAAAAGTATAAGATACAGTGCTTGTGTCTTACTGCAATGAGGTCACACTGCTTGTGATGACATCATGCCAGTGACACATGCACATTTTTTTTTCTCTTTTCATTGTTACAAACCTACCACAGTGACCTAAACTGAAATGTAATGTTTGGTGGAAACTGTTGGTTTTTGTGAGATTACAGAAGGCAAAAGCAATGTAATGTTATTATGTGCTCTAAAACTCCTCATTGCATGTACCATCTGTACTGATATATTTTGTCTTCATTTGGATATTTCTATGGTAAAGACAATGTCATTTTGAAGGTGTTTCAAATAAATGTATTTTTGTACATCACCGTCAATGGATCCAAATGAACATGCTGGGGTTTGTTTTGTTTTGTTGTTTTTGGAGGGTTACTAACCTTGCTCTTGCAAGATGAATTCTTGTGGCATTTGTGAGTTCACACAGTGCATCTTGTACCGCTCCCCCTGATAACTGCTGTTCCCGAATCACAGAGCGACGTTGTGTTTGGGGGCGGGATATACAACTGTGACGAAACCTGAAAGCCAGCGCCGACGCAGGGGCTAACAAACAAACCTAACATGGACGAATGGACGCTGCAATTAATTCTGTTCTTGCAGAATTACTCACCGATTCCTTGTTGAATGTTGAACAGCGAGAGGCGCTTCGTGCATTTCTAGCTAGTAAGATGTTTGTGCTCAGCCCAACACCCCCCCCCACCCCCACCCCCCTTCGACATGAAGATGACATTTTCAGTGTAGAATGTCGCATCGTCCAATCAGCTCGAATTATTGTACAGAATATCCCGCCTTTTCCCGACCAAATTACTGTGGAGAGGTACCAGATGGATAAATATCTTACTTCACTCTAACCACATTCAACAGAGGTACAGACCATAGGTGGTTGGCTAGTAGTGTGAAAACTTTGCTTTAATAAATTCTTTTTAATCAACATCATGAAAACAACATTCATGTGGCTTCTGATGAAAGTCAAGACTCTCAATGCCATCTGAAGGCAGCCTGTCAGAAAGTCAAGTCTCATGTCACCAGGGGCTTCGTACAACGGGTGTCTACGCACAAAAACATGGCGTACGCACCTTTCCACTCTCACGTTCAGATGCATCATGAGTGAAATGACCATGGGAATGCGTCCGTCTTCAAAGTTTAAACCTTAACGATCACAAACTGATTAGTGCTTCTTTAGCACGCTATTCATTTGGTATCGGAGGCAGCGAACGGTTGTCTTATTTTATTCGATTAAATTTAAGTCCTGCAATTGGCTGGCAACCAGTTCAGGGTGTACCTTGCCTACTGCCTGAAGCCAGCTGGGATAGGCTCCAGCACCCCCGCGACACTTGTGAGGAATAAGCAGTTACGTGGGTGGGTGGATGGGATGGGATGGGATGGGATGGATGGATGGATGGATGGATGGATGGATGGATGGATGGAGTTTGTTATTGGCTTCCAAGGACAGTGTACCAAAAATAAGTTTTTGGTACACTTAATTACGTTTTTTTTATTTATGTACGGCATGTCGAGGGAGGAGTTCAGTACACCAGCATTTCCGCATTGATTGAGATGTATGAAAGGAATGTACTTGGATTCATATGTATGTATCTGGATTTTTTTGTGCATGCGACGGTTTCTAGATTCAGATGTACACCGTGTTTTAATATGAAAGCCACACAAGTCTTTGTACATGAGGCCCCTGTATTCCAAAGGTATGGCAACTGTGTAAGGCTTCACTTTCTTCAGGGAAAATCACCCTGTGAGGGCAGCACACCGAGGGCCAAATCCACAAAGAATGCACTGCATTCGCTGATAGCGACATAAATTGGTCGTCATTTGCAGGCAGAGTTTGCTCACCTAATGTCCTCGTCACCAAGGATATTGCTCTAATCATATGCTGGCGCAAACACGCCCACATAGTTTGACATTTGAGTGCAGTTTGCAACCTGATTTACCACACGATGTTGGATATGCACTAAGAATACCATGGCAGAACAATAGCAGTTGACAAAAAAATGAAATTATTAAAACGCGAGCTCGGACCAAGAAAGTGTAAAAGCGTGACTGTCAGAAAATAGTTTATGGCACAAGTTCTTTCCTCATTAAGTTCTATAAGTTGTGGTGAGTGGAGAGGAATACGACGTCATTTATTTTTTTATTCATTTAATGACTAAATTACAAATTTTTGCTGCGATCATTTTTAGATTTTCAGAGGTTGATGTGTCATATATACACATATTTATATACACACACACACACGTATATATATATATATATATATATATATATATATATATATATATATATATATATGTATATGTATGTATGTATGTATATGTATGTATGTTTGCGTGTTGGTGTGTGTATGTGTGGGGGGCGCGTGTGTGGGTGTGTGTGGGTGTGTGTGTGTGTGGGGGGGTTTGCAGACGTGGGCCACTTCCTCTGTCTGCCAGCGGGCACAGAGATGGCCAATGTGCATCTTTTATCACATAGTGGACATCTTTTGCTTTGATGCTTACGTTGTTCTGCTTACATTGTTCACTATTTGTTAATTAAAAACTAGATATGAATGGATAGCTCTGATGTCACTGAATATTTTGAGTTGTCGAAGGTACACAAATATAAATGATTTAGTGATCTCATTTTGAAAGTGTTGTCCAATGTTTGGACTTCATGTCGTGTTAGGCGTTCAAATAATAGAAAATTGCCATTGTCCATCCATTTTCTTAACCGCTTACTCCTCACAAGGGTCACGGGGGTGCTGGAGCCTATCCCAGGCGGCTTCGGGCAGTAGGTGGTGTACAGCCTGAACTGGTTGCCAGCCAATCACAGATCATATCAAATATTCCAATTAGAATTATTATTTTTTTTTTTAAATACACCATGTTTTTCGCTCATAGCACATTATTGCTTTTATTTTACATAGAGGGTATCAAAAATAAATACATAAATAAATGTAAACTATATATGTATGGGTAGGTCTAATGCCACTGAACATTTTGAGTGGTTGGAAGAAAAGAAATATTCATAAATGACTTAGTTATCACATTTTGAAAGTGGCGTCCAATGTTTGGACTTCATGTTGCGTTGGGTACTAAATTTTCTATTGCTCCACAAACACCAATATATTGACAAATCACGTCAGTGACCTATTTTGGTTTCAAAACGGCGACTTTCGCTGAAAGGTGAGGGATTTTCATGCCTGCATTTTACTTAACGGACTGGAGTCAAACTAAAAGTTGTCAAATCTATAAATCACGCAGTACAGCATAGATACATGAAAATTCACAACTGAAAAGTACTGTAAAGAATTAGCCTGTGAATAAATATGTCATTCATCCCGGACATTTAATTCTTAGCGAGTTGAATCGATCTCAACTGTAGGCCGACTGTTCTGATTGTCATGGAAGATGTTTTGCATCTCATCCAAGCAGGCTTCAAGAAGAATTTGTATGACATTGTATTCCCAAACTTTAAATCAGGCCCCTTGTGTCTTAGTCATGTTCCAGCTCTGACCTCGTAGAGTAGCTCATGCAACCTTAATCACCATGACAGTTGTCAGTGCAGCAATTACAGCGAGCTGTAATTATTTTCACTATGTCACATGCCACATTAATACACATAAATCATTACTTTGGAGAAAATGTCTCCTTTACAAGTAACGTACCGTGAATTCATGTGTCCAATCAGCCAAGAAAAAATGAGAGATCTGTTGTACTCAAAGACTTTGAGGGAGATAAACAGCTCCCCCGCCCGACTCGCTTCTAACCACACAAGGGATTACTTTCGCTAGAGAATGAAAACATTCTGTCACTTCATGATCGCTCCCCCAATTACATTTTGTTTCATTATTTATTTGTTTTGTTATTGCTGGCCGTGGCAGATGAGTACTGGACATGAATTGAATTATTGGACTTAGCTATGCAGGATGACAAAGCTGGCACAATCAAAAATGGTTTGTCTCTATTCACCAGGGAAGTCTGTGAACAGTCTTGTTATACTGCTGCCTGAATTAATTTGGCGCTTCTGTCTCTGACTGTCACTTGTGAGATTGAAAAAAAGTAGTATAAAAAAAGTAATTTAATACAGAAAACAATAGTAGTTGCTACCTCACATTTTTAATCATACCCTCAACCGTTCATTCTCAAATGCAATATAATTCAGAATTGTTTCTCCCCTTTTTCTTCAGGCCACCGACTGGACATTCCACAATTGCCCATGCCCTCACCTTTATTTCTAGAGCACTTAAAACGGATATAAAAAAAAAAAAAGAAAGAAAGAAATACATAAATAAATCATTGTAGCACAACAAACAACAGTAGCGCAGTCCTCTTTTCCTTCTATTTATTGCACACACGTACACATGAACATTCACACACTGCCTTATGAGCTTGCTTGTAAGTAAGTATAGTAGTGAATGCAGTAGTATATAATATAGAGATAACAATAGCAAGAGAAGTAGAAGTAGCAGTTGTCCCAGTGCCGACATTCCGCAAACTAAACAAAGCTATAAATATGGACGTACATATATCAGCACTGACCGCCTCGTACGCAGAGTTCATAAATCAGCGAATCACAATCAACCTAACCTCTGATAATAATACAGCATAAATCCGAGCAGTTAATTGGCTTTGATCAACACAAACAAATATAAACACTAGGGGCTAGACTAGATCCTAAACTCCCGCTGTCAGTGTCAGCAAATGAATTCGGATTGGATTCATAAATTAATATGATGTATTTCCGAGAAAATAAACCAAATTTGACCTAAATTGTGATTAAAGGTAAAGGTGATTCCAATGACAGCTCATCAGCAAACTCTAGAGCAGCATGATAACGATCCTCACCTGCGTTCGAATCGGGAAACATGGAACAGACTTGATAGTGTGCCCCGAGGACCAGGGTTGAGAAACACTGCCCTAAGTTGTCGCAGCTTGCTAATATCAAGCTAGCAAAGGAGAAATGTGGAAAAAAAAATAAAAGCAGGTGAGAAGAAAATGGGTGGTGCAGAGAAATTAAGATGGAAGAAAATGGGGCTGCTTCCCACCAGGCTTGGTGTTCTGGAGTACCGCCCTCCCCCGGTGCTTCCTCCTCTGCTTCCCTCCCTGCTGTTCCGTCCTTCCACGTGGTGAGTGGCGGGTGTGGGTGGGGTGCGGTGGAGTCGTGGGCGGAGCGGGGGCTGGTGGGGCACCGTGGGGGCCTGCCGAGTCTCGTTCTGCGGGGGCGTTCCGGGCGTCTGGGTTGGCTCACCGGCCGGTGGCTGCCCGGGGGGTGTGGGGAGTTGTGCCTTGGTACTGCCGCGGCTTGGGGGATTCTGGGGGGGCCGTGCTCACTTTGCTGGTCCACGGTCAATGGCTCCCCTCTTTGGTGGTGGTCCTTATGCATGCCAGATCCATCACACCAGCATCTACTGAAACTCAAACAGAATTCGCCTCTCCCTCCCACTGCTCGTTGAATCAGTAGGTGCTGATGTCTGTGGATCTCACTCTGCTCTTCCCTCTTTCCTCTCTTGAGTTTTTCCTCTGGTCTCTTGAGATCTCCTTAATTTGTTGGAATTTAGAGGTTTCTGGGGTTGGTGTAAGACTCTGGTTTTGTAACCATGTGGATGGCAGGAGGTGTTTAGTTGGTGCTGGATTTCACTTTGATTTGTCTCTTTTCTTTGGCCATTCCTCTGGTCTCCTGACCTTCTGAATCTCACGACTCTGGCGAGACTATGAAGTATCCGGTTAAGGTAAAGGGTAATGGGATTTTTACTAGGTTTTAGGTGAATTAATGAGTATAAATTTACACGAATTCGCACGCAAGCACACATACGCTCACATACGCTAAAAAAAAAACAAACAAAAAAAACAATGATAAGATGTTGAATGGGTAAGACTGCTGAATGAACAATTCTGAGCTCTCTCTTAAAGGAAAAAAAAAGATGGAAGAAAATGAAAATGCTCCAGGAAAGTGCAGCCAAATGTTGCAAAATTACAGAGCTTTTTGGTGGAGGTTTGTTGACAATTGGATCGAAGGCCTCTCCAACTGAAATTACCGGGCTGAATTTGGAGCCTGATGGTGTCATTCCCATGACTATGATGCAGTTATTGGCTGCTAAATATAGAAACTGGACTCACTTTCATGGTGCAAGCGCCACAGTAACGTTAACATCTTTGCAGCAGCAGAGTTGCTGCACCGGACATCAAAATGGCAAGTCAGAGAAAGATGGAAACTGATAATCGCTGGTTTAATGACAAATGGACCGACAAATGTGTTTACCTTATCTCCGAGCACAAGCCAATGTGTCTTTTGTGCGAAAGCACGGTGGCTCTGATAAAAAGTGAAAACAAAACGCCATTATGAGAAGCGCCACTTCGAGATTGAAAATAGGAGCTATGAACAGAGAAAAAAAAAAAGCTGAAAAAGTCATATGAGGCTTCTTGCACAAAACTATTTCATGTGCATGAAAATTTTGCTAAAAGTAAAAGTCATTGTTTTACTTTTGAGATGTGAACATTTGAACTCCCAAGAAAATTGATTCATTTTAGTAAAAGTTTTTTTTTTTTTTATTGCACTGAATTGTACTTAGCAAGAAAGAATCAGATACTGAAAATAAATGTTTTTGTGCCTTCCAGTAACTTCTGATTATTATTGTACAGTACATCCAGTCCCAAATTACATAAAAACAGTCAAATATATAAATAAAAAAGGTCGTTTTTTACCACCACGCAAATACTGTGAACCTATGACTTCCTCAAAAAAAAAAAAAATTCTTTACCTTTTACATATCTAATTGAGAACCCCTGGACTACACCATGTGTTGTCCAAAGCGTTTTACAGTTTGACATTCAAATTTGAAAAGTATTCAGACACATTGCTACCACATTGTTCTAAATACAAAAAAGTTGCTCTTTTTTATGTTTCAAATGGCTTAACTTCAGTAGATTCTTGTGCTCCAACAAGTTGAATGCATTGAATTTCTCAGCAATTTTGACGCAGATTGTTTGTTACAATCGAATAATTATAGAGCTACACTAATAGATAATAGTCATGAATAAAATTGACCATTAAATAGAAAGTGAACTTAATATGTGATCATCTTCCAGTCTTTGTAATTTTCCAAGACTATCCATCCATCCACCCATCTTCTTCCGCTTATCCGGGGTCGGGTCGCGGGGGCAGCAGCTTCAGGAGGGAAACCCAGACTTCCCTCTCCCCAGCCACTTCAACCAGCTCCTCCGGCGGGATCCCAAGGCGTTCCCAGGCCAGCCGAGAGACGTAGTCTCTCCAGCGTGTCCTGGGTCGTCCCCGGGACCTCCCGCCAGAGGGACATGCCCGGAACACCTCCCCAGGGAGGCGTCCAGGAGGCATCCGAAGTAGATGCCCGAGCCACCTCAGCTGGCTCCTCTCAACGCGGAGGAGCAGCGGCTCGACTCTGAGTCCCTCCCGGATGACCGAGCTTCTCACCCTATCTCTAAGGGAGAGCCCGGACACCCTGCGGAGGAAACTCATTTCGGCCGCTTGTATCCGGGATCTCGTTCTTTCGGTCACGACCCACAGCTCGTGACCATAGGTGAGGGTTGGAACGTAGATCGACCGGTAAATCGAGAGCTTTGCCTTTTGGCTCAGCTCTTTCTTCACCACGACGGACCGGTACAGAGTCCGCATCACTGCAGACGCTGCACCGATCCGCCTGTCGATCTCCCGCTCCATCCTACCCTTACTCGTGAACAAGACCCCAAGATACTTGAACTCCTCCACTTGGGGCAGGATCTCATCCCCGACCTGAAGACGACACTCCACCCTTTTCCGACTGAGGACCATGGTCTCGGATTTGGAGGTGCTGATCCTCATCCCAGCCGCTTCACACTCGGCTGCGAACCGCTCCAGTCAGAGCTGGAGGCCCCGGCTTGATGAAGCCAACAGCACCACATCATCTGCAAAGAGCAGAGATGCAATGCTGAGGCCACCAAACCGGAACCCCTCCACGCCTCGGCTGCGCCTAGAAATTCTGTCCATAAAAGTTATGAACAGAATCGGTGACAAAGGGCAACCTTGGCGGAGTCCAACCCTCACCAGAAACGAATCTGACTTACTGCCGACAATGCGGACCAAACTCTGGCAACGGTCGTACAGGGACCGAAAAGCCCGTATCAAGGGGCCCGGCACCCCGTACTCCCGAAGCACCCCCCACAGAACTCCCCGAGGGACACGGTCGAAGCCTTCTCCAAATCCACAAAACACATGTGAACTGGATGAGCGAACTCCCACGCACCCTCGAGAATCCTGCGGAGGGTGTAGAGCTGGTCCACTGTTCAACGACCAGGACGAAAACCACACTGCTCCTCCTGAATCCGAGATTCGACCTCCCGACGGACCCTCCTCTCCAGCACCCCTGAATAGACCTTACCAGGGAGGCTGAGGAGTGTGATCCCTCTGTAGTTGGAACACACCCTCCGGTCCCCCTTCTTAAAAAGGGGGACCACCACCCCGTTCTGCCAATCCAGAGGCACTGTCCCCGATGTCCACGCGATGTTGTAGAGGCGTGTCAACCACGACAGCCCCACAACATCCAGAGTCTTTAGGAACTCCGGGCGGATCTCATCCACCCCCTGGGCCCTGCCACCGAGGAGCTTTCCAACCACCTCAGTGACTTCGACCCCAGAGATAGGAGAGCCCACCCCAGAGTCCCCAGACTCTGCTTCCTCAAAAGGAGACGTGTTGGTGGAATTGAGGAGGTCTTCGAAGTATTCCCCCCACCGCTTCACGACGTCCCGAGTCGAGGTCAGCAGCACCCCATCTCTACTATACAGAGTGTTAATGGTGCACTGCTTTCCTCTCCTGAGACGCCGGATGGTGGACCAGAATTTCCTCGAAGCCGTCCGGAAGTCGTTTTCCATGGCCTCACCGAACTCCTCCCATGTCCGAGTTTTTGCCTCAGCAACCGCCGAAGCCGCGTTCCGCTTGGCCATCCGGTACCTGTCAGCTGCCTCCGGAGTCCGACAGGCCAAAAAGGCCCGATAGGACTCCTTCTTCAGCTTGACGGCATCCCTTACCGCTGGTGTCCACCAGCGGGTTCGAAGATTGCCGCCGCGACAGGCACCGACCACCTTACGGCCACAGCTCCAATCGGCCGCCTCAACAATGGAGGCGCGGAACATGGCCCATTCGGACTCAATGTCCCCCGCCTCCCCCGAGACAAGGGAAAAGCTCTGCCGGAGGTGGGCATTGAAACTCTTTCTGACAGGGCATTCCGCCAGACATTCCCAGCAAACCCTCACAATACGTTTGGGTCTGCCAGGTCGGACCGGCATCTCCCCCCACCATCGGAGCCAACACACCACCAGGTGGTGATCAGTTGACAGGTCCGCCCCTCTCTTCACCCGAGTGTCCAAAACATGCGGCCGCAAATCCGATGACACGACTACAAAGTCGATCATCGAACTGCGGCCTAGGGTGTCCTGGTGCCAAGTGTACATATGGACACCCTTATGCTTGAACATGGTGTTCGTTATGGACAAACCGTGACGAGCACAGAAGTCCAATAACAGAACACCGCTCGGGTTCCGATGAGGGGGGCCGTTCCTCCCAATCACGCCCCTCCAGGTCTCACTGTCATTCCCCACGTGAGCGTTGAAGTCCCCCAGCAGGACAAGGGAGTCCCCAGAGGGAGCGCTCTCCAGCACACCCTCCAAGGACTCCAAAAAGGGTGGGTACTCTGAGCTGCTGTTTGGTGCATATGCACAAACAACAGTCAGGACCCGTCCCCCCACCCGAAGGCGGAGGGAGGCTACCCTCTCGTCCACCGGGGTAAACCCCAACGTACAGGCGCCGAGCCGGGGGGCAATAAGTATGCCCACACCTGCTCTGCGCCTCACACCGTGGGCAACTCCAGAGTGGAAGAGAGTCCAACCCCTCTCAAGAGGACTGGTACCAGAGCCCAAGCTGTGTGTGGAGGCGAGTCCGACTATGTCTAGTTGGAACTTCTCGGCCTCGCACACCAGCTCGGGCTCCTTCCCTGCCAGAGAGGTGACATTCCATGTCCCAAGAGCCAGCTTCTGTAGCCGGGGATCGGTCCGCCAAGGTCTCCTCCCTTGGCTGCCACCCAGCCTGCACTGCACCCGACCCCTTTGGCCCCTCCCACCAGTGGTGAGCCCGTGGGAAGGGGGACCCACGTTGCCTCTTCGGGCTGTGCCCGGCCGGGCCCCATGGTGCAGGCCCGGCCACCAGGCGCTCGCCAGCGAGCCCCGCCTCCAGGCCTGGCTCCAGAGGGGGGCCCCGGTGACCCGCGTCCGGGCAAAGGAAAACGTGATCCATTTTTGGTCGTCATCATCAGGGGTCTTCTGAGCCGTGCTTAGTCTGGCCCCTCACCTAGGACCTGTTTGCCATGGGTGACCCTGCCAGGGGCATAAAGCCCCAGACAACATAGCTCCTAGGATCATTGGGACACGCAAACCCCTCCACCACGTTAAGGTGCCGGCTCACGGAGGGGATTTTCCAAGACTATTTTGATTAATAAAAAAAAATAAATAAAAAATAAATTCCAAGACTATTTTGATTAAAAAAAAAAAAAAAGAAGAAAAAAATTTAAAAAGCCGACAACTTACATATCAGAAACAAGACCAACAACGATCCATGACTGTTATGTGCTGAGGTTGGATCCCAAATGCCGACACAAATAAGGTTGTAACTATTTATTCACATTGAGATGCAGAAACTCAGAGACGCTGTACACAGGAACAGGTGGACAATAATCCGGCAAAACACACAATTCTCAGACCCTTATTAAATAGATCTCATCTCAATCTCATTAGTTGAAGCTAGACATGTGAGTACTAGTACTGACATGAAATTCTCTGATTGCCTGTTAACCCAGTAATTTCAGATTGATCCCGACAACAACAAACATCAATAGCATAAAAGATCCTTGACAAACATCATAGAGCCTAAAACCAGTTGAAACTAGATGGTTATATCACGGTTATATCAATTCAAAACAGACAATTGACCTCCCAACTTAACAGGTCATGAACTCAAACTGAAGCCAGACATGACAATGGCTGCCTTTAAGTTGGATTCAGAAAAACATAACTGGTCTGAGGTGTATTCAAACGATGACCCCAATATTGCATAAAGTGCATCTCAGTCCACCATTGTCTCTTTATACAATAAACATTGTCCATTAAATAAAGTTACAAGAACATATAAAGGTCTAAATAAGGTATGGATGACGAAGGGGCTCGAGAATGCATATAAAAAGAAAAAAACATTTTATGCAAAAGATTTATTAAATTGAGAACTATGGAAGCTGAAATAAAGTAAAAGACCTCTAAAAATAAATTATTGAATATTGTACGAACAAGGAAGAAAAATAATTTCCATGCATTATTAGAGTACAAAAAAAAGGAACACACAAGAAATATGTAAAATACAAAATCATATAAATAAAAATAGCTCTAAAAATATATTATCCAGAATATTTTATGAAGGATAAAAATATTATTGATAAAATTTCAGACATGTAGGGGTGTGAATTGCCTGGTATCTGACGATTCGATTCGTATCACGATTCACAGGTCACGATTCGATTCGATTCGATACCGATTAATCCCAATACGAATTTAGAAGTCGATTGTTGCGATTTTTTTAAATTCAAATTTAGAAAATACTAATCAGTAAACTTGTACAGTCTAAGATTTGTATGAAAATGTATTATTTATTTATCTGAAACTTCAGTCTTATACAGGTTGTAATCTGTTTCACGTTCAACAGCATTGAAATAAAATATTAAGGCTTAATGTTCCATTAAAATAACATCTTCTATGCTTAAGGTGTGAACCCTAACCTGAAGTAAGATGTTTTGTTGAATATTTTTCCATTAAAAATGGATGTTAAAAAAATCGATTTGGCCGCCTATTGAATCGATTCGAGAATTGCGCAATGTAGTATCGCGATATATTGCCGAATCGATTTTTTTTAACACCCCTACAGACATGCTAATGATTTTAATGACTATTTTGTTCATGTTGGATGTCGGGGACTACGAAAGAACGAAGTTTGGCCAACTCGGCTCTAGCACACTCCAACTACCCGCTGACCGACCACTGCCAGGAGCTAACCATCGAGGATCCCAGCCACACGACAAAATAGAATTGAGTTGGTCTTAATTCAACACACCCTTTTTTCAATGTTGATTGCACACAATAGATAAATTAGATAATGTTTCACCAACATCAATACTGCACAAATAAAAATCACAAAAACACAATCTGTGTGCAACCAATTTCCTACCTTTTTATGTAGCCTAACAAAACTTTATTCAATGTGCAACTTTAAACTCGTGCTTCACACTAAAGTCATTCTAAATAAAAATGACTATAACTATAGCCTACTTACCAGAAACATCAATTTCTTTAACAATGGTATTTTTTTCTCTTCCGATAATCCTGACATCGCGGATGGAAGATGCTCGGGGTGCCCGGACACAGCAATGACCAACTTCTCCTCCATGCTTTAAAGCATCGGAACGGAAATGAACACCCGATTGGCTTTGGCTGCACGGCTGTCAGTCAATTTTGACGCGTTGCTTCTATTTGTCCAATTTGTGCAACGGGGGTTGAATTTCTGTTGGCTGTGCAATCACGCTTGTCAAGTCATCTGGTGCATATTTTCATGTTTGCAAGGATTTGAAAACCAGACTCATTTTTTTTTCTTTAGTAGGCCTATTTATATTTATTTTTCATGAATCGGCCAAAATCAAATCAATACAATGAATGAGCGAGCCCCTAAATTTTCTGCTTGTGTTCTTGCATCATTAAAATATGAGCTACAGCACTTATTATAAAAAAAAAAAAAAAAAATGTTTGCATGTAGCTCTGCATCTAATGATAATATGAGCCATATTTGTAACCTGCATGCTCCATCTGGACTTTGGTGACAGCCTGCGACAGAAATCTAAACAATAATTTGAATCATTAATTTGCAGGACATTTCCTTTCAGCAACCAGTCCAGGGCTCCCCCGCCTACTGCCCAAAGCCAGCTGAGATAGGCGCCAGCACCCCCTGCCACCCTTGTGAGCTACTGCCCAGAGCCAGCTGAGATAGGCGCCAGCACCCCCCGCGACCCTTGTGAGGAATAAGCGGTCAAGAAAATGGATGGATGGATTTCCTTTCATCTTGCTGTAGACAGAAAACATTTTGGTTTGCCATCACGATGAAAATAAAAGAATTGATCAATACATTACGTCTGTATTTGACACACAACCCAGAAATGTCACGACTCGGGTCATGCAGGAGTAATGTTTGGGTCTTGTCTCATGCCTGGGGTCACGCCTGGGTTAAGTTTGGGTTGAGTTCATGACCTGTTGGGTGTGAGGTCAAGTGTCTGATGTGTACTGATGTAACCATCATCTTGTTTCAACTAGTTTTAGGATAAGTGATGTCAAGAATCTTTAAAAGCGTTACTGGGTCAACAGGTCAAGAGCCAATCAGATAATTCCATGTCAGTACTGGGACCCACATGTCTAGCCACAACCAATGAGATCGATTCACTGTCTATATAAGCTGTCTGAGAAATGTGTGTGTTGCCGGATTATTACTCACTGTTCCTTTGTGCTTCTCCACAGCCCAAGGGGGCTTGGCATCTCGTGATTCTCGATGCATTCTCGTTTAGTAAAGTTATGTGAATAAATAGTTAAAACCTTATTTGTGTCTGCACTTTGCGATCCAACCCTCCAGCACACGACAAGAAAATCATTTGAATCAATTTCCTTACTTCCATGTGAGCAGAAATAAAGGTACTGACAATTCCGAGTTTACGTCACGAGTCCAAATGGTGGTCAATTCGGTGAAATGACCCTCCCCGCCCGTTGAAAAACATTGGACTTTGGATGGAAGTAATTTGATTTGTGAGGATTATTTTGATTTCAAAATGTGATGAAATGTCATTTGACTACTAGAACAATCTGTCTGGTTTGTATGCTCGTCACAGCCAAAATCAATACAATTTGCTGTTTGTTTTCATTGTATAAAGGCATTTGCATTGCGTTGTATTGGGGAAATATCAGAAATGCTCGGATGTTCGGGATTGTTCGTTGGCCTTGCTCTTCCAGGACTTTCGGAGTGGAGTGTTTCTGCCACTGATATTTTAAGTAACACAAATACTGTTCTTGGACTGAAAAATTGTGTCTGAACTTCTTTCTGTCAATTCAAATTCGGTAGGGGAATGAACTCACAACCTCCCAGTTCAGGGGGGACACTAGGACACTGTGCTGGACACTATATGCATACATATACACAAATTGGCCTCTATTACAGTAGTTTCGTACTGCCACCATGTGTGTTTGTGTTTTGCTTTTGAGAGTTGTTTGGAGTGTCACTGTGCTTGACACTCCTCTCTAAAAGGAGGATCAGAGAGATGAAACAGATGTCTTTTCACAGGTGCGATCAACAAGGAGGCTCACCATCTGGTTTTCTTGTGATTTTATTTTTTTTTTTTTTAGATCACAGCTTTAAATGAAACTCCCAATTAATATGCACTTGAATACTGTCTTGCATAAGGTAGTGATTGCAAATCAACCAAAAGTCATGCATAATTAAAGCCTGTGATTTTATAAACCAAACTGAAAAATGGTACAGTCCATGGACCACACATGCAAGGTCATTATCAAGTCGAAATAAAATCTGAATCAGTGTAGTGTTTTCTTTTTCAAAGCAAGCAACTTTATTCTGTTTAAGTTTGTACTATTTCTCCATAGTCCCTGTAACATTTTGATGGACAGAGCCCTTATGTATGGGTAACTCAGGGCAAGTGCGATGTGTCCAAAAATGACAACTTATATATTGTATGGTTGTCCTCATGTTTGCTGTTGTCTACCTCCCAGATAATTTAGTAGTATTCCTGTTCTACAGCCAAATCTGTTTATAGCAACAGAATGAATGTGATGTTGTGAAGATCATCTCGAAACAGAGGAGGAGGCCGACGACAACCATATTTCCCACAATGCAATGTTGTCCCTTCCAAAGTGACTCAGGGTGTATTCAGACCAGAAATGTCTTTTGGGCCGCTTGTTTGGTCTGGACCAAAAGCAATTTTATTTTATTTTTTTGGATAATCTCCAATTGGAGTTTAATGTCAAACAAAAAAACAACATAAAGAATTAGACACATTGTATATTTCAATACAAATGAGCCTGTATATTTATTATTCCTATGCTGCCATTTTATTACATTAAAAAAACATGAAAATATTAATATGAGCCATTATTCTTGCATCGCTGACAATGCTGTCGGATTTCCATAGCAACCACTTTTCAGCAAGGCATTACGAGAAATGTCACCATGAGATGACGTAAAAATAAATAAACAGGAGAGGCATGACATTTGCTTCAAAATATTGCCGAGGCAGAGATTGTCGGATCCCGTCGGCTAAAAGATGAACTCGTGATAAACAAGGGAACACTCTATTCTTATTTACTCTCTTACTAATTCAATTTCTCCTTGTCCCTTTAAGTTATATCCATCCATCCATTTTCTTGACCGCTTATTCCTCACAAGGGTCGCGGGGGGTGCTGGCGCCTATCTCAGCTGGCTCTGGGCAGTAGGCAGGGGACACCCTGGACTGGTAGCCAGCCAATCGCAGGGCACACAGAGACGAACAACCATCCACACTCACAAGCACACCTAGGGACAATTCAGAGCACCCAATTAACCTGCCATGCATGTCTTTGGAATGTGGGAGGAGACCGGAGTACCCGGAGAAGACCCACGCGGGCACGGGGAGAACATGCAAACTCCACCCAGGAAGGCCGGAGCCTGGACTCGAACCGGAGTCCTCAGAACTGGGAGGCGGACGTGCTAACCACTCGCCCACCGTGCCGCCCCTTTAAGTTATATATATAGATTAATTTAAAGGATTCATAGAATTTTCCTATTCGCAAAATTCAAGGATACAAATACACTAACACACATTTCCACACGGCATGGCACAAAATACAATCCCTGAGGTCCCAGGTCCCTAAAAGGGGGCGGGCCAAAATGTGTGAAATGTAGTCCTGTAAAAACATGTTAAATCACAACAATCTTTAGCGAGGTGAATTTTAGTGCTTTAACATCGAGATCTTTCATTTAAGTGCCCATGTTCGGCTGATTAATGTGCCCCTTTAAGTACAATGTTTGAGCTTGCATTATCACGGCATATACAATTCATGGCATCAACTGAAAAAGAAACAAAAAATAATGGCACTATACAGAAACAAAACAAAAAGGCATTATATGAAAAAAAAATGGCATTATACATACTTTTCGAAAATAAAAACACTTTTTTGTTTCTTTACTTTAATTGTCTTTTATTAAACCTACAAATGTGTCAGATTATTTTGCCTGACCCTGTACAACATAAAATAAAATAAAATGACGGTTCTGAGTATATCAAAGCAAAACTGTTGCGATTCTTTTTGCTGATGTGCAAGAGTCATTGATGGTGCCCCTCCTACGGAATGAATTAACTATATAGCTGATGATGGATGACCTCAGCTTTCATCATCTAGCCCCCATTCATCATGCCATATACTAAGAGAAAACTTCATAGCTTTTATATTTAGCTTGTTTTTTCCTCACATCAGTCACTTTCATTGACATTTCGTTATAAAGGCAGTTTCAGCAGATTCATTGTCAGCAATGCAACGCCATTTTGCAATTTAAGATTGATGTGGCTTAACAAAAGGGATACGTAGCATATATATATATATATATATATATATATATATATATATATATATATATATATATATATATATATATATATATATATATATATATATATATATAGCCATCCATCCATCCATCCATCCATCCATCCATTTTCTTGACCGCTTATTCCTCACAAGGGTCGCGGGGGGTGCTGGCATATAATATAACACTCACTCAAACACTGATCTTTGGATTATTCTCAGAACAAATTATAATTATACTATTCAAATTGTAAGATGAAGTTATTAAATAAGTTTTATTTGATTAACATAAGACAGCGATGTGTCATAAGTCATATCGAATATGGATAGCGTAAAATGTCGTGTATATTACTCTGTGTACATGATGTGTGAATGAGCTCAGCTGATTCTCATTCTCATCTCTTCATTCACATTCTCTAAACACCACCACACTGGATTTCAAATGAAACAGACAAGATGCGCTTTAGTTGCAGACGTTCCACCTTTATTTTGAGGGGGATTCACCTGCGTATTAGCTTTACAAGACTTAAGTCGTGCTATGCTAACATCGAATATCATCGCGGGAAACCAACTTCCCGTTTGAAACAAAACACAAAATTCAGTCATAAACGTAACGATTTCCAGCCAGTTGTAATTCCGACGTTCGTTTTATGCAACAAATCTTGCGTTGGATTAAAAGACGCGATGTCCCTTGGTGAACAGAAACAGTGCTCTGTAGAGCACTTTTGCGAGTCAACACAAACACTGCTGGTAGCTCGGATAATTCAACAGCAAGTAAATACACTCACCAGTACTTTGATGTTTCTTTTTCACCATTTTGTCCAGATTCCTCGCCCCCGAAACGCTCGCCCCGGCTTTTGGTGTGTTGAAGCATGCTAGCGGGCTCCAGGTGGAGGAGTGGAACCGTCACTTGCCTAAAGTGCTGGTTGGCGTGGGTTCGCTCCTCCGCCTGGGAGACCCATGTGGCTTACATGAAGTAATCTTGTGTGTGAGTGAGTGGTTAAAAAAAAAAGCATGCTAGCTAGCTGGTAGCTGTTACGAGGCTGTACCCGCCCCGCTGCAATATGACTGGCTACAGCCTCGCTGGGAGGATATGACGCGTAGCCATGACATGCCCCGTAACCATGGATGCGCTCCGTAACCATGGAAGCCACCATATTGGATTAGCGCTCATGAACGGGGATAAAAAAAAAATAAATATTTAAAACAAAGTTGTGTGATAGCGACCGAACGGCACACAGACGGGCCGAACCGAAACTGTTGAACTGATCGGCTAACGGTTTTTGAAAGCCCGTCCCAGGCCTAATATATATATATATATATATATATATATATATATATATATATATATATATATATATATATATATATATATATATATATTTATATATATATATATATATATATATATATATATATATATATATATATATATATACGATTTGATTTGATACCGATTAATCCCGATCCAAATTTACAAGTCGATTGTTGCGATTTTTTACTCAAATTTAGAAAATACTATTCAGTAAACTTGTTCATGTTCACTGTAAGAATTGTATGAAAATGTATTATTTATTTATCTGACACTTCAGTCTTTTAACTGTGAGCCACTGTGTTTAACAAACAGGTTGTAATCTGTTTCATGTTTGAACAGCATTTAAATAAAATATTAAAGCTTAAGTTCCATTAATTTAAAGAACGGCTTGTCCAGGATTTGAACCCGAGCCCTCTCGTACCCTAAATTAGAATCATACCCCTAGACCAACGAGCCACACAAAAAGGCAGACAATCCATTGATTGATATTTGGTGGCCCATGTGATAAACGGAGTAAGTGAAAAGGCAGCTGAGTGATGGGTGTTTTAAAGAAGAACGTCCAGGATTGGAACCCGGGACCTCGTGCAGCCTAAGGAAGAATCATACCACAAGACCTATAAGCCACACTATAGCACAGACAATCGAATTGCTTGACATTTGGTGGACCATGTGACAAAGCGCAAAGTTTTGAAAAGCAGCAGACTGATCGGTGTCTTAAAGAAGGGCTCGTCCGGGATTTGATGCCAGGACCACTCACACCCAAAGCAAGAATCATAACCCTAGACCAACGAGCCACACAGGAAAGATGATACCCCATTCTTTGACATTGGGTGGTCCATGTGTCAAGCGGTGTAAGTGAAAAGGTAGCTGAGTGATGGGTGTTTTAAAGAAGGGCTCATCCGGGATTTGAACCCGGGACCTCTCGCACCCAAAGCGAGAATCATACCAATAGACCAACAAGCCACACAGAAAAAGAAATGACCCCATTCCTTGACATTGGGTGGCCCAGGTGACAAGCGGAGTTGGCAGAACAGGAGCTGAGTGATTTAAAGAAGGGCTCGTCCAGGAGTTGAAACTGGGACCTCTTGCACCCTAAGCAAGAATCATACCACTAGACCAACGAGCCACACAACAAGAGAGACAATCTAATTGCTTGACATTTGGTGGCCCATGTGACAAGGGCACGAAGTTTGAAAAGCTGCTGATTGATGGGTGTGTGTTCTAAAGAAGGGCTCATCCGGGATTTGAACCCGGGACTTCTCTCACCCAAAGCGAGAATCATACCACTAGACCCACAAGCCACACAGAAAAGGAGATGACCCCATTCCTTGACATTGGGTGGCCCAGGTGACAAGCGGAGTTGGCAGAACAGGAGCTGAGTGATGAGTGTTTTAAAGAAGGGCTCATCCAGGAGTTGAACCCGGGACCTCTCGCAACCCGAAGCTAGAATCATACCACTAGACCAACAAGCCACACAGAAAAGATGACCCCATTCCTTGACATTGGGTGGCCCAGGTGACAAGCGGAGTTGGCAGAACAGGAGCTGAGTGATTTAAAGAAGGGCTCGTCCAGGAGTTGAACCCGGGACCTCTTTCACCCTAAGCAAGAATCATACCACTAGACCAACGAGCCACACAACAAGAGAGACAATCTAATTGCTTGACATTTGGTGGCCCATGTGACAAGGGCCCAAGAAGTTTGAAAAGCTGCTGATTGATGGGTGTGTGATCTAAAGAGGGGCTTGTCTGATCATTGTTTTAAAGAACGGCTCAGCCGGGATTTGAACCCGGGACCTCTCGCACCCAAAGCGAGAATCATACCACTAGACCTACGAGCCACACTAAAAAGATGATACCCCATACCATGACATTAGGTGGCCCATGTGTCAAGCAATGTAAATGAAAAGGTAGGGGGGTCGTGGGGGGATGGGGGCTGGGGACCGGTGGGGCGCTGTGGGGGCCCGCTGGGCCTCGTTCTGCGGCCTTGGGCTCGGGGGGGTGGGCCGGGGCTGGGGCGGGGGTGTTCCGGGTGTCTGGGTCGGCTCGCCGACCGGTGTCCGCTCGGGTGGCTTGGGGGTGGCCTTGGTGCTGCCGCGGCCTGGGGATTCCGGGGGGGGGGGGGGGTGCTCGCTTTGCTGGACCGCGGTTGACGGCTTCTTTCTTTGGTGGTGGTCCTTATGCATGCCAGATCCGTCGCACCAGCATCTACTGAAACTCAACAGAAGTACCCTCTCCCTCCCACAGCCCCTTGAATCAGTTGGTGCTGGTGTCTGTGGTTCTCACTTTGCTTTATCTATCCTTCCCTCCTTCCTCTCTTTAGTTTTTCCTCTGGTCACTTGAGATCTTAATTTATTAGAAGTATGAGGTTTCTGGGGTTGGCATAAGACTCTGGTTTTGTAACCACGCAGGAGGGGTCTTGTTGGTGCTGGACTTCACTTTGATGGATTGGATGTACTGGCTTCTATGGATCTCACTCTGCCTTATCGATCCTTCCCTCCTTCCTCTCTTTAGTTTTTCCTCTGGTCTCTTGAGATCTCGCTAAATTTGCTGGAATTTAGAGGCTTCCGGGGTTGGCGTAAGACTTTGATTTTGTAATCATGGGGAAGGCAGGAAGTGTTTGGTCGGTGCTGGATTTCACTTTGATTTACCTTTCTTTTCTCTTTATTTCTTTTTTTTTCTGACCTTTTCTCTGGTCTCCTGACCATTTAAACCTCACGACTCTGGCAAGATTCTGAAGTACCTGGTTAAGGCGAAGGGTAATGGGATATTTATAAGGTTTTAGGTGAATGAATGAGTATAAATTTATACGTATTTGCACGCACGCACACGCACGCACGCAAACGCACGCAAACGCACACACGCAAACGCACGCACGCACGCAAACGCACGCACACACACACACAAAAAAAAAAAAAAAAAAAAAAAAAAAAAGAGCAATGATGACAAGACGTTGAATCGGTAAGACTACCGAATGAACAATTCTGAGCTCTTAAAAAAAAAAAAAAAAAAAAAAAAAAGTAAATGAAAAGGTAGCTGAGTGATGGGCTTTTTAAAGAATGGCTCATCCAGAATTTGAAACCGGGACCTCTCGCACCCAAAGCAAGAATCATACCACTAGAACAACAAGCCACACAGTAAAGGAGATGACCCAATTCCTTGACATTGGGTGGCCCAGGTGACAAGCGGAGCTAGCTGAAAAGCAGCTGAGTTATGGGTGTTCTAAAGTAGGGCTCGTCCAGGAGTTGAACCAGGGACCTCTTGCACCCAAAGCAAGAATCATACCACTAGACCAACAAGCGACACAATAACAGAGGTAATCGAATTGCTTGACATTTGGTGGCCCATGTGACAAGGGCCCAAGAAGTTTGAAAAGCTGCTGATTGATGGGTGTGTGTTCTAAAGAGGGGCTCGTCTGATTGTTGTTTGAAAGAAGGGCTCGTCCGGGAGCTTTCGCACGCTAACCCGGGATTTACACCGAATGCGGTTGCAGTGCGGCTGCGGTGCGGTTGGGGTGCGTTCCGGCGACGCAAGCAATTACATTCCATTAATTCGAATGGTGCAGTTTACACCGCTTGCGTGTGCGTTGCGTGTCGACTGCGTCTCAGCTGCAGCGTGCCGCAGCCCTTCCGCAAGGATAGACCTATTTTCTATTTTTGCCGGATGCCACAGCGGTAGGCCTCCGGCAAATGGCAAGTTAGCACAAAACACATTGAGCGGGACAGGAAGACCGACGCAGTTTCAAAATACATTTCCGGTTACCTTTCAAGATAAAACACTCCATCTCCTATTTCGCAAGCATGTGAGCAAAACGTGATGTGGGCGTAGACGGGCCTGGAGTTAATGTGCGAGGTGCTCATTCATGGTTTAGACACCAGCGAACATGGACGAGGAGAGGTTTATTTTGGAGGTAGAAAGCCACAAAATAACAAAAGTCCACCTCTCTTTCTGCTTCTCTGTTGAGCACAGAATTTCTGTGTTGCCACATGATCGCGCGCGGTCACGCGAGACACGGCGGGAAGTGGTCGGCGACGGAGCTGCCGGACCGCAGCTGTACGGAGCCGGTGTGGATTGGCCAAAAAATTGACGCGTCCGGAGCACGAAGTCAAGACACACCGCATCGCACACGCAACCGGTGTAAATCCCAGATAAGCGAGAATCATACCACTAGACCAACAAGCCACACATGAAAGAGGGTAAGCGAGAATCATACCACTAGACCAACAAGCCACACATGAAAGACGATACCCCATACCATGACATTGGGTGGCCCATGTGTCAAGTGATATAAGTGAAAAGGTTGCTGAGTGATGGGCGTTTTAAAGAAGGGCTCATCCGGGATTTGAACCCAGGACCTCTCGCACCCAAAGCGAGAATCATACCACTAGACCAACAAGCCACACAGAAAAGGAGATGACCCCATTCCTTGACATTGGGTGGCCCAGGTGACAAGCGGAGTTGGCAGAACAGGAGCTGAGTGATTTAAAGAAGGGCTCGTCCAGGAGTTGAACCCGGGACCTCTTGCACCCTAAGCAAGAATCATACCACTAGACCAACAAGGTACACAGTAAAGAAGATACCCCATTCCTTGAAACTCGTCTGATCGGTGTTTTAAAGCCGAAACAAAGAAGACAATCCAATTGCATGATATTTGGTTGCCCATTTGACAAGCACAAAGTTTTGAAAAGGGGCTGACTGATCAGTGTTTTAAAGAAGGGCTCATCCAGGATTTGAACCCAGGACCTCTCGCACCCAAAGCGAGAATCATACCACTAGACCAACAAGCCACACAGAAAAGACATTGGGTGGCACAGGTGACAAGCGGAGTTGGCTGAAAAGCAGCTGAGTGATGGGTGTTTTAAAGTAAGGCTCCTCCAGGAGCTGAACCCAGGACCTCTCATACCCTAAGCAAGAATCATACCACTAGACCAACAAGCCACACAATAGCAGAGACAATCCAATTGCTTGACATTTGGTGGCCCATGTGACAAGCACAAAGTTGAAAAGCAGCTGACTGATCAGTGTCTTAAAGAAGGGCTCGCTCAGGGTTTGAACACGGGACGGCTCGCACCCTAAGCGAGAATCATACCACACTAGATCAACGAGCCACACACGTAAGCTTCTGTAAGTGAGTGAGTGAAAAAAAAATAAAAATCCGTTCGTGCTTTCAAATTGCCGCGGGAGTGACACGCAGCTGACACGTTCGCCCGGCCCTGTTTGGTTGAATATTTTTCCATCAAAAATGGATGTTTAAAAATCAATTCGTCTGCCTATTGAATCGATTCGAGAATTGCGATATGTAATATCACGATATATTGCAGAATCGATTTTTAACACCCCATATATATATATATATATATATATATATATATATATATATATATATATATATATATATATATATATATATATATATATATATATATATATATATATATCCATCCATCCATCCATCCATTTTCTTGGCCGCTTATTCCTCACAAGGGTCGCAGGGGGTGCTGGCGCCTATCACAGCTGGCTCTGGGCAGTAGGCGGGGGACACCCTGCCAATCGCCAATCGGTTGCCAGCCAATCGCAGGGCACACAGAGACGAACAACCGTCCACACTCACACGTACACCTAACCTGCCATGCATGTCTTTGGAATGTGGGAGGAGACCGGAGTACACGGAGACAGGGCCGGCCTAGGCTCCAGGCGAGCTAGGCGGTCGCCTAGGGCGCCATCTTGTGGAGGGGGCGCCAAATTGCAGAAAGGAAAAAAAATTAAATTTAAAAAACACAAACACAAAAAGCCCTCCCCCCTCTCGTGTTTTCTAACATAAAATGTGTTATATAGCAAATATATTTTATTAAGTTCCTTTTTTTTATTACTTCTTTTTCAAATAAATGAACCGGGAGGCAGACGTGCTAACCACTTGTCCACCGTGCCGCTCTCTTTCTCTCTCTCTCTATATATATATATATCCATCCATTTTCTTGACCGCTTATTCCTCACAAGGGTCGCGGGGGCTGCTGGCGCCTATCTCAGCTGGCTCTGTTCAGTAGGCGGGGGACACCCTGGACTGGTTGCCAACCAATCGCAGGGCACACAGAGACGAACAACCATCCATACACACAAGCACACTTAGGGACAATTCGGAGCGCCCAATTAACCTGCCATGCATGTCTTTGGAATGTGGGAGGAGACCGGAGTACCCGGGAGAAGACCACGCGGGCACGGGGAGAACATGCAAACTCCACCCAGGAAGGTCCGAGCCTGGACTCGAACCGGAGACTGGGAAGCGGACGTGCTAACCACCCGTCCACCGTGCCGCTCTCTCTCTCTCTCTCTCTCTCTCTCTCTCTCTCTCTCTCTCTCTCTCTCTCTCTCTCTCTCTCTCTCTCTCTCTCTCTCTCTCTCTCTCTCTCTCTATATATATATATATATATATATATATATATATATATATATATATATATATATAACCGTTTGATTGAAGGAATGCTAAACAACAAACAAGTTTATGCTACAACCATTTGCCATGATTGCACCAAATAACATGAAGTAATACCAACTTGATTTCTCAAAATAAGAATTAAAAAGATAATTTGTTAAAATAACAATTGTCTTCGAAGTTGTTCTAATTCTAAAATCTTGTCCAGGGTACTGGTAGACTACCAAAGACGACACGCCACACTTCCAAGGGTACGTCAACAGTACTGTAGCATATATATACACACATATATATATATATATATATATATATATATATATATATATATATATATATATATATATATATATATATATATAACTTTTTTTTAGATCTAGAGTTGCCCAGTGGCAGAGTGAGACTTAATTTTTTCCACACAGCTTAGCGTGCGGCATCATGTCACTTTACTACAGTGACACTATTTACATGATTGCATAATGACATCGAGCAGCGGGGCTAAACAAGGAACCAGTGCCGAGTTATTTGGATGTAGATGATAAGTTATTGTTATTTTTAATAGTGTTGTTCCGATACCGTTTTTTGGCCCCCGATACCGATACCCAGCTTTGCAGTATCGGCCGATACCGATACCATACCGATACTTAAGTTTTTTTTTTCCTCAACATGAAAAAGCTGTCCTGCCATTGTTTCAGAGCATTCAAGGGCCAATAGGATATCTTAGATCGGCATGCAATGAACATGTCACATACCAGTGAATGTCGTGCACCAGCAAGACACAAGATGCTGCATCCAAAATCCTATATTAGAGTTGGAATTAATGGTATCGGCATGTTACTTGTGAGTAGTCACCGATACCGATACCACTGTTTTAATGCAGTATCGGCACCTCTGCCGTGTTTCGTTTGCCCCTCGTGGATCCAGCGGAGTCGCCCACCGGGACTCTGCAGTAGCATTGGAGGGACCCCGCCGCTTAGCCTAGCCTAGCCTAGGGTCCGACGTCCTTCACAGGGACGCTAAATCCCACCCGTGCGGGCAGTCTAGCTTGGTGCAAGTCCAGACCAGTCAGGATAAGGTAAGATTAAAAACATTTCGCTTTCATGCTCCTCAAATGCAGCCTGTTGTTAAGTTGGCTTTGTTTCACTCTGTGGCCCCCTTCAGACCGGCAATTTATTTATTTATTTATTGCTGATTTTGACTCTCTTCCCACTTATGAACACCATGGAAATTTGGGGGGAATTATCTCATTTTACTGTATAGTGGACGCCAGGATAATATGGCTGTAAAGTGTTGTAAACTTACAAGCCTATATGGCAAGATTTTTATTATGAACATCATGCAAATTGAATTGTGTTTGTGATTGGTTTGTTAAGATCCAATCATGAACCCGAAGTGTTGATATAATCCAAATTATTTTATAATAAAATTATTTTGTAACCAAATTAGTTTTATTGGTTTAGACACTGAATATTTCATGTCCACTGGAACCATTTATGGGTCTGAAGGACTTAAAAACGGCTACAGTCAGTTGTCAAATAAAGCTTTTGTGAAAAATTAATATACTGGTTAATAATAGCCCTTTGAGTAACTAATACATGTGTCAAAAAAAGGGGCTTAAATGCTCCACTCACATATCAAAGTTGTTGCGTTCTTTTATTTTAAAAAAATACAAATAAAATCTTAATAAAATGCCGAGGTATTGGATGGGGACTTGGAATCGGTCGATCTTAAAATTAAGTGACTCGGATTCGGGTCCAAAAAAGTGTGATCGGGATCCCTAGTAATATCTCTATGTTGTCAACACTAAAGACAAGTGCGGTAGAGGGGTTGGGAAAAAAAGTGAGCACCAAATATATACCTCTGTTGCTCATTTGGGAAGCACACGAAAATTGCTATGTGGACCCCTGCTCGTAAAGTATTTGGTGGTGGTTAGGAAGCAAAAAACAACAACAACCACAAAAAAAAAAAAAAAAAAGGAAGCAATCAAACTGAAAACAACCCGTTGGTTAGGAAATAGATCAACAAAATATATTTGTCACTGTTTCAATAAAATGCCTTTGCTTTGCTTCTAAGCGCGAGGAGGGATGAATACGAAGCACTTAAAAGAATGAGTTCATCTGATTTGTTCATTTTCTCCTCCATGCATCTCTTTTCACTTTGAAATCACTATTTCTTCGACTGCATGTGCCAAGATGTCGTCACAGCCTGCCAACACCAGAATTGAACAATTTTCAACCCAAACCCTGCACAATATTTCACCATTTTCTGACGTTGGGTATCAAACAATTTTTTTTATTTAACCACTCAATCACCTAAACAAAACAATGACTCATAATAATACAGTACAATCAAGACTTTCAAACTGCAAACTTATCATTTCCAACATCATATCTTTGTGTGACAGAATTTCATGCAATAACCCTGAACAAAACAAAATGAAGTAGACAAAAATAGAGGCAGAAAGAGTTACACACCTTGGGTGATAATAAATACAAATAAATAATACAACAATAATAATAATAATAATAATAATAATAATAATAATAATAATAATAATAATAATAATAATAATAATAATAATAAAACTGAATTACATTATTAACCATAATTGTGATTAGCATTTTTAATAAATAGTTTTGATTTCTTGTAATGACAATTAATATATTGCTTTATTTTAAACTGGTTGTGGAGGACTACAAAATGTGTATTATGTATTTTTATATTTATTTTCTATATTTACCGTAGTTTATTTTGTGTTTATTAGCACATTTGGTATCGGACTAATTTAAAGTTATTGAAAGTACAGTAATCAAGTCAAATAACTATCACTATAATACATGGATGATGCAATTGACCACAACAGATAAATATTGACAGTAATGGCATATAGTTTGAAATGAATCCTCCCGTCCCTGACAATATGCAACCTGTGATTTATCGGAGACTAGTCCAGGAAGTAGTTCAACCTGTGGTCAGCTGGGACAGGCTCGAGCTCCCTGTGTCCTGAACAGGCAAAGTGCTCTAGAAAATCGATGGATGGAATACGCTGCATGCAATCATATTCAATCATTTCTACTACTTCTTCTTCTTGGAATGTGTTCGTTTGGTTTGAATATATCCTACATACAGTTGGGTCTGACGCAGGTCATTTTATCACAGGTTCAAAGTGATACCGTCATTCTGTTGATCTGAAACAAACATTCATGTGAAGCCACATTGAACTCCACAGCACCCCAAACTACCTGAATCCACCCCCGCTACCCTCTCCTACCCCATTTTATGCTCCTGTTCGCTTGTTTATCTATGCATTCAGTCAGAGGAAGTTGCACACTGCGGGGAATAACACATTGCTATGAAAATTGCATTCAACTACCTAAAAACAGCCATTTCAAACCAGATCAGCAGCCTGCGGCGTGTGCGGCTGGATGACAGTGCTTGTCACAGCCCGGGTGCATTGCGCCCTGCCAAGGTGCATTTTTGACTGACACAGGGGTGAGTCAAACATGACAGAGCCACATCTCCCCCTGTTGAGGGAAAATAATACTGCTTGTCAAATCTCTGCGTGAGATGCCACAACTTGTGGATGGGTTCAGTGAAACATTTAAAAAACAAACAAACAAGCAAGTGAAACATATACTGTAAAAGATATGATGGCATATTCACCATATTTAAACATTAATAAAACATTAACATTTTTTTTTAAATATTTTAAAAAAAATATATGTAACTTGGTAAACTCAACTTTCATCATTTAATGGACCAGCACATTTGCATGAGTGGGTTTAAAAAAAACTAAAAATAAAAAAATAAAAAATGAATGAATGTGTTTTATGCTCTAATCCTGAAGAAATGTGTCTCAAAATATGATTATTTATATGACATTTTGGTCAACACAAAAATTATTTCACGATAGGCATGTTAATTGGTTACTTTTTAAATAACAGTCACAAAACAGCATTTGCTTGGTGTTCTACCCTGGCCTGAAGAGTCATTTTTGTCCACCTGGTATTGTTTATGAAGGGGAAGGGATTGATTTCTATATGAGCCTGCATTTACAAATGGCCTGGCAACTCCAGGTGAATAACCTAAATGGACTGAACTTGTATCGCACTTTCTACACCATAGGGTGCTTACTGCTTATTGCTGAAAGCGCTTTACAATGCACCACATTCACTCATTCACACACACATTCATACACCAGTGGTCAACACCATTTTTTTTTATTTTTTTTTTCCCAGATGAGAGCTACTTCTTGGGTTTATGAACAGTCTGAAGGGCTACGAGTTTGATACACACTTCTGGAATAACAAATTAATGCAAATTTATATTGAATGTTGCTACTATTATATGTATTAGTTAATCATTAATGATAGCAGAATCATTGACCATGTTAATTATTTCACACAATAATAAGAAATGGATAAATACTGTATCAATATGCAACATTTTTTTGGGTTTC
The DNA here is from genome assembly GCF_051991245.1 of Festucalex cinctus. Lineage (NCBI taxonomy): Eukaryota > Metazoa > Chordata > Actinopteri > Syngnathiformes > Syngnathidae > Festucalex > Festucalex cinctus. The sequence continues at coordinate 23,726,042 of NC_135416.1, read as the reverse complement.
TTCATCTGAGATGAAATCCCAAGTAGTTGATTCATGTAATAGGTGCCACTACCTGCAAAAAGTACATGCACAAACATACATGTGCATGTGGGCTACGTGTGTACAGTGTAAGGGAAATCGGTCAAATTAATTATTAAATCAATAATTGTTAATTATTAAATTAACAATCAATTGGCTCATTAGTTGAAGGAGACTCAAACTTAATATTTAAATTAATTTTGAGCTTGCCTGCGGAGCACCACATCTCTTTTTGATAATTATATCTGGATAACAGATGAGAACCTCGTTGAATCAGTCATTAAAATGAAGGATGTACCCTTTCTACAATTTTGTGAGTTCTTTGTTCACCTTAGAGGTCACTATAAATTGATGAAACACACACACAGTAAGAACCAGGGTTTGAGTTTTGTGCACGTTTATTTTCTACTTCCCACCTATGTGGGAAAATCTACATAGAGAAGCAAAACTAACTACTGTGATAGGAAATAAAACAAGAACTAAAATAATAAAATAATCAAAGAAAAAGTAAACAAGAAAATAGAAACTAGAAGTAAAAATAGTAAAATAGAAGTTGAGGAGAGGGAGAGACAGAGCGTCTTAGAGTTCTCGGTAATGAATTCAAACTAGTTTGATGACGTATGAGTTTGATGAACCAAGAATTTGGAAATTGTTGTTGGTGGAAAAATGCACTAAATGAATTTTACCAAAGTAAACTGAAAAGTTCTCCAAAAGTTCCAGCGGTAGAAAAGCCCTTAATATAACAATTTTCACACATACAGACATATTCTTTACCCTCCGCAAAAATGACTAATATCCTGTGACGTCTCTGCATTTGGGGCTAGTGGAGCCGGGCCCCACCAGATGGCACTGTTGAGCACTATGCAGGGTCATAATTGGTCTTCTTTATAGCAAATAATTTATCTAATTGTATTTTATCAAGAATAATAATATTCAAACAAATACCAATTATGTTTGTAAGTTAATTTCATTAGAAAAATATATGTAGAATACAAAGCCTAATTTAGTGGTCTAACTTTCTAAGGAAGGACTGAAATAGGGCCCCATGAGCGTGTGTTTAAGCTATGGGCCACTCAAATCACAGCGCTCATGTCCCAAGCTGCTCTCAATAGACAGCCATGGGGCCACATTAACTGGGCCCATCATCCAATTAAAATACAGGACTGATGTCACGTGACAACAAGACCCAATCAACTAGGGGTGTGAATTGCCTAGTACCTGACGATTCGATTCGTATCACAATTCACAGGTCACGATTCGATTCGATACCGATTAATCCCGATACGAATTTATAAGTCGATTGTTGCGATTTTTTTTTCATTCAAATTTAGAAAATACTAATCAGTAAGCTTGTAGAGTGTAAGATTTATATGAAAATGTATTATTTATTTATCTGAAATTTCAGTCTTATAGAGGTTGTAATCTGTTTCATGTTTGAACAGCATTAAAATAAAATATTAAGGGTTAATGTTCCGTTCATATAACATTCTTCCATGCTCAAGGTGTGAATCCTAAAAAAAAAAAAAAATAAAAAAATAAAAATAAAAATAAAATCGATTCTGCCGATTATTGAATCGATTCGAGAATCGCGCAATGTAGTATCGCGATATATCGCCGAATCGTTTTTTTTTTTTTTTTTAACACCCCTACAATCAACACACGCTCAATTTTGGCAGACGGCAGCCGCAGTAAGATAGATTGGTTTTCATCGGGAGCAAAAGGCAAGGCAAGGCAAGTTTATTTGTATAGCACATTTCGTACACAAGGCAACTCAATGTGCTTTACACAAGGAAGGACAACACATAAGCATCAAGAAACAGTAGTTAACATTCAGAGGAAGAAAAACAAATGAAAATAGGTGACAAAATTTACTAAAAAGAACATACAATAACAATCTTAAAACATTATACAACAAACTTTAAAACATTTAACATAAGGAAGTTTAAAATAATAATTATAATAATAATGAAAAACACTTAATTAAGCTGTTTAAAAGTCCCTAATCAAAGGTATAAGAAAAAAGCAAAGCTTTTAACCTGGATTTAAAAGCATTTACACTCGGGATTGACTTCACTTCTGTTGGTAGCCTATTCCATCTGTGTACAGCATAATAGCTAAATGCAGCTTCACCATGTTTGCTTCGAACTCTGGGTTCCACGAGTTGGCCCAAGTCTGTAGATCTCAGAGCCCTGCTGGGTTTGTACTCAGTCAGCATTTCTTGGATATATTCAGGACCCAAACCATTTAGTCATTTATAGACGAGTAGCAGAACTTTAAAATCTATTCTACAAAAACACTATACGTAATAACAAATTTGCAAACCAACAGTGAATGAAGTAGATTCGTTGATGACATCATCACTGAAGAGAGAGAGGAAGCGCTGAAGAAACGGAGGAGGCGAAACACTGCAGCACTTATGAAGGAAGCTTGTGTCTCAAGTGGAGGTGAGATTTTTCAAGTGACCAACTTATAGCACAGCTTGTGGACAGAACACTTTTCAGTCATTTCAGCAAAACATTTCCCTGTGCTGAATTTGAAGCAGCAAATAAAATCTAGTCAATTGAAAATAAAGTTAAGCTAGAAACTGAGCTGAATGAACAACATTGGTGAGTAGCATTTTTATTTTGAAGCTGAACCATTCAAAGGTTTTATTCATAGCCTTAATTTGTAAGGCTGTGATTAAATGGTCGGCTATTTCATTTATATAGCGCTTCTCCACCGGATTGTGATCTTGAATTGAATTAGAATTTATTGTGTAGGCTTTGCTGCTTGGGGACGTAAAGTGCCCACTATTGTGCCAGAGACGCCACTGCTAATATCATTGCAGCTTCATGAGTCATAACGAAGTAGTTGTGAAACTCTTCTCGACTCATCTGTGTCAACATGACTATATTATACTGCCCCCAGTGACCAAGCTGCACACACCAGGAAAAGCCAGAATTATTATTATCTAATTGCTTTTTTTTTTTTTTTTTTAATATGTTATTTCTAAATGCTTTTGTAAAGTCCAACTTTAAAAAGCAATGTAAACATTAAACATTATTATTATTGTTATTATTATTTTGAATTATTTTTACTTACAGTATGGCACTTGGTAACATGCTAATTACTAATGGCATCGGCATTCAATCATTTAAATATGGAAAGATTATTTGAACTATATTTTGATTTACAAGCATAGTCATGGAACAAATTAAGCTCATATCTCAAGGCACCACTGTAGTTCTCTGAGTTCTCAATGCCGATGCAGAAAAATGTTCAACAATTGAGTAGCTTAATGGAAATTGCTTGCAGGTTGCAGAAGACAAGCATAAATGAGATGAGATTCTCATCTTTCAGTTAACACCGATAAGATCAGCTGCCCCTCTGATGTGAATTTTCATAAAATTTGCTTCAGGAAGTCTGTGTATTGTTTGCCTCATCACTCGTGCACAGAAAACAAGTCTTATTAAAGCGTTTCAACTGAGAGACTAAGATGTGTGCAAGCTCCCATTTCATGACAGGGATGGAAGTCTCAGAGGAATTTTCCGTTCATCAGCTTGTGATGTGTAGTGAAGTAATCTGGTAGCTGAGAGTGTATTTGCATATGGTTTTATCTAGCATAATCTCCCTATTAATAATTCGAGCCTAAAGTTGGCTGGGATAAGCTCCAGCTCACCCATGACCCTGAACAGGACAAGGGACCGAAGACGGATGGCGGAATAAAGTCTCCTTGTAGGCTGTAGTTTATTATCGGCATCTGTTACTACCAAATGACTTTGCAGTCAGCAGCAGTTCTGAGCTGCTTGATGCATTCCATAAACAAAATTTGCAGAAAATACCCTCTGTGAATTATGGATTTAAATGATCAGCAGAATGCAAATGCAAGGCTGAGTGTGTGAGTATGCTGCATTTCCATATCTAACACAGATCAATTGTAAGCCTTGTCTGGATACGAAATGTGGAAATATAAGCGTGTGCAACATTTCATCACAATGAAAATACACATTCAACTGAATGGTACATGATGTGCATTTGTTTCTTAGATTTCGGCTTCTCTCCTGACTATAGATATAGAGCAGCAAAAAAAGGAGCTGTGTGGAATGATGAGTAAACATTCTGCAAAGGTTCAAACCGTGCGTATATGACAGAGGTGCCCATACAATTAAAAAATATATATTACAAAGGCAGTTGATGAGATATATTAACCAGATTTGTTTTATTTTAATCAGTGTTTATTAAAGTTTTGATTCACATTAAAATTGTGTGTTTCAAATACTGTAATGATGGATAGGAAACTGATATTGAGGTTATCCTACAGCGAACATGGCAAGAAAAAAAAAAAAGAAAAAAAAAAGAGTATACTGACAAAAATGTTTTGTTTTTTTTTGTCCTTGTAAATATTACCTTGGCTTCATGAATATATGTACTTTTTTTTTTTTTTTTTTCAGTTATTCACAAAAAAACTTTTGGTATACTTTAATGTGCTACTTGGTGTTTGTGTGTAATGTTCTTGTGTGAATATTGAAGTAAATTTTAAATAAATTAATAATAAGATTTACTCAGTTAATTCTAAAAAATTAGTGAACTTTACTAGGAAGAGAGAGAGAGAGAGAGAGAGAGAGAAAGAGAGAGAGAGAGAGAGAGAGAAAGAGAGAGAGAGAGAGAGAGAGAGAGAATTTCTATAATTTGATATGTTTAAATGCTTAATGTACATTATGCACTAATTACATGATTTATGTACACTAACATATAATGCCATCCAGGAAACTTGGAGTTGTCTGTACTTTGGTTAACTTACTATAAATGAATCCTGGCAAGTTGGGGTAAGTTGTTTGTATTTTATTTTGTAATTTGAGTCAGAGTGACTGTTTTGCTTTTTTCCAGAACTCAACAAAACGGCTTTCTTTAAAATAATCCGTCATTGGTATATTAGAGGTGGCATGGTGCATGACTGGTTATTTCATCCGCCTCCCAGTGCAGAGGACACGAGATCGAATCCAGGCTCCGGCCTTCCTGGGTGGAGTTTGCATGTTCTCCCCGTGCATGCGTGGGTCTTCTCTGGTTTCCTTCCACATTCCAAAAAACATGCATGGTAGGTTAATTGAAGTATCTAAATTGCCCCTAGGTGTGATTGCAAGTGTGTACAGTAGTTTGTCTATGCGTGCCCTGTGATTGGCTGGAAACCAGTTCAGGTTGTACCCTGCCTACTGCCACAAGCCAGTTGGCATAGGTCGTGAACTTTTATTTTATTTTATGTTAGATTTTGTAAGTCCAGTTTTAGTTAGTAGAAAATGCTTATGAAGAGTAAATTTCAATCAAAATATACAGTAATTTCAAGCAAATGTTACTTGAGTAATTTTAAATAAACCAATGATATCCACATAAAATTTACTTGAACCCCCTTGAAAAATAAAATGAATACCTTTACTCGATAACTGTTAGTAAATGTTGAGTTATTGTTTTTAAATAAATAATATGCAAGTAAAATTTACTTGGAAAATCCTCTTAAAATTTACTCAGATTTTCTGATTGTTTTAAAATAAATATTACTCACTTTTTTACAGTGATATACCGTCTTGTGCATCGTGCAGATAATGGTGCCCATATAGAGCTCTGTTAAATTAAGTAAAAAAAAAAAAAAAAAAACCTTTAAGAAATACTCATTAACATGAAAATCTAGTTGAAATATCACAATAACTGCCTTTGTAATAAATTCATTGTAAAGAGACTTTATTGACATCCTAATAAAATGATTCCCTCACAGAATCCCGTTTAATGAAAGGAGGAAAATTGCAAAGGGAAATTCATATTATTTATATTATTAAATTGCAAAGATGACTCAAATCTATAAACCCCTAATGGACATTCAGTCATCTTGCTCATTTTTCTGCTCCTTGCAGTGATTTAACAAGGCCGGAACTAACCGCTAACATGCTCCGGCAGTGAGCTCCAGCACTTCTAAAAATATCTCTTGAGCGTCTACGGGCAAAGAGCGTGCTGTCAGCGTTCCTGTACGCATGACAATGCAAATGTTTTGATCTAAAAAAGATCCTACTCAGCCGCGCCACTCATCACTTCACCGTGTACATGCTTGCCATTTTGCCGAGTCTATACTACCTATACAGCGCTTTTTATGTTGAGAGAAGCACGTATACGTTGTTCAAGGCCGCCCGCTGTTAATGTGATGCTAGCTGATCCTCAGGCTCATTAAACAAACAAAAAAAAACAACAACAAAAAAACATGGTGAGACACGGAGGTGGATTCTCAGGCTGACAGGATGGACATTTATAATAAACTGGTCTGTGAATGCCGAAGCGAGAAGTGAAGCTGGCGCCAGCCATCTTGCGTTGCCACTAGCTCACTTAGCACACTTACAGTAAAGTTGAATACATTGATTTTTCTGCAGCGTTTTCACGTTATCTTCTGTGTCTGCAGCAAAGATGCTACAGTGTGTGGCATACACTTGTATCAATAAGTGTGGGAGAAGCTTCCAATGCACTTTTCACCGGTAAGAATGTGAATATAAATGATCTCTCATAAGGTATTTTTACTAGTGCTACTCAAAGATTGGTGTGCATCATGTTGTTAGAACTGCGATTGGCTGGCAACCAGTCCAGGGTGTCCCCTGCCTACTGCCCAGAGCCAGCTGAGATAGGCGCCAGCACCCCCCGCGACCCTTGTGAGGAATAAGCGGTTAAGAAAATGGATGGATGGATGTTGTTAGAACATCAACAATGAAATGAAAGCAAAGCCCATCAAGAAAACAATTGAAATGTGAAATGTAAACCTCACTTCTGCAAGTCACGATACTGAGATAATATACTCAATGGTTGATGCATCATGTAAAAGTAAAGTTTGTTCTTTGTTAGGCTCTCATTACTCCATACAGGAGATGGGTGATTTTGACCTCAACTTGGGACGTCGTGAATTAGTAAGAATTCTTTGAAGACTTCCTCAATTCTACGATACACCTTCTTTTGAAGAAACAGACTCTGGGGAATCTCAGGTGGACTCTCCCATCGCTGGGGTTGAAGTCACTGAGGTGTTTTTAAAAAGCTCTTTGGTGGCAGAGCTTCGGGGGTGGATGAGATCCACCTGGAGTTCCTAAACTTTAGGCACCTAACGGCTCTGGATGCTGTGGGGCTGTCGCGGTTGACACGCCTCTACAACATTGCATGGACGTCAGGGACAGTGCCTTTTTAAGAAAGGGGGGCCAGAGGGCGTGTTCCAACTAGAGGGATCACATTCCTCAGCCTCCCTCCCTGGTAAGGTCTGTTCAGGGGTGCTGGAGAGGAGAATCCATTGGTAAGTCGACTCTCGGATTCAGGAGGAGCAGTGAGGTTTTCGTCCTTGAGGGGGCATGAGAGTTCGCCCAGCCAATCTAAGTGTGTTTTGTGGAGTTGAAGAAGGCGATTGACCGTGTCCCTCGGGGAATCCTGTGGAGGGTGCTTCGGGAGTATGGGGTACCGAACCTAGTAATATGAACTGTTCGGTCCCTGTACGATCGATACCAGTTTGGGGTCGCATTGCCGGCAGTAAATTTCTAGGCGTAGCTGAGGCGTTGAGGGGGTCCGGTTTGGTGGCCTCAACATTGCATCTCTGCTTTTTGCGGATGATGTGGTGCTGTTGGCTTCTTCAAGCCGTGATCTCCAACTCTCTGGAAACGATTCGCAGCCGAGTGTGAAGCGGTTGGGATGAAAATCAGCACCTCCAAAACCGAGACCATGGTCCTCCGTCGGAATGCAGCTCACGTTTTTCACTGCATTGTGGGATGCTGCCATTTATTTAAAAAATGTCTTCTAAGCGCTGACATGGCAGAGGTTTGTCAGTTTGAACTGAATACAGTCATTCCACCTTTATTGACAATAGTCAACAATTAAGCATTTACACCGTTGTGTCCAATGTTGTATTAAACAAGAGGTTGAACACAACTGTTCTGGTAATCTGTTCATAACTCCTTTGTCCAGATTTACAATGGGGTATATGCCACGGTAGAGGCGGGACTGTTTTTTGCACAACAGTTTGTTTCCGGTTCGGTTTGTGACGTGTGGGCTACGTCAAAAATACTTGTGCTTCCGACTTTGTGCCCCTAGGTTGCGCGTTCGCAACCCGGACCGGAAATAAACTGATTTGCAAAATCACGGAAGTCCGTCTCTTCCGTGGCAAATACCCCGTTGAGCCATCCCATTCGAGGTCACAAGTGAGTTGAGTAACACACACACATACACCCCCACGCACCCCCTCACAATCAACACAGCTGGTGTGCAGATATAAAGACTTCCTGTTGTGTCTGATTTTCATGACCTCCTACTGGTGTCCCTACCACATCAGTACAGGTATTGTTTGTTCTTTGCAATTTAAGGCCGTATCCCACTGAGGCAAATGTTGCCAAACGTAGCAAATGCTGAATTTGTCATCTCTGTCATTTTACCTACAACAAATTGAGACCTTTTTGTGCTGTTTTAGCAACCTTTGAGACAACGCGTGAATGTTTTGGAACTCTCAGGACTCCCCAGATGAATCTTGAGCAGCCCATATAAAAAGGTGGGTTTTCCCCAGCATTCATTTTTCAACTGTCCTCAGCAGGCAACCATCGAAGCAGTGCTTTGTTTGGCTGCTCATGGTGCTGTTATAACATATTAATGCTACTTTACAATATGCCACAATAAAACCACAAATCACAAATTCACAATACTATAACAGTAGCTATTGTAATTCAGTGATCACAACCTTTTGTGTGCCCCCAAAAAACAAATTCTGTCAAACTGACCCAACTTTGTACAAAGTTGGTAGTTCTTTTTGTTGTTGTTTTTTTATATAAACTATGAGAATCTGTCCTATTTTTGATTACTATTTGGTTATTTTTCTCCAAGATTTTAAACACAACAGATCAACAGATTAAAATTATTATTTTTCTTTTCTCTCTCTCTCTTTTTTTTTTAAAGATGTAATTATTAGGCATTCTTTCATTTCAGAACCAATTAAACAGATACAAAGGGTGACTAAAAAAATAACAGTCAAAGTTATGGCGGATGTTTAAAAAAACCAAACGCAATTTAAAAGTCTAGCTTCCACACGTGTTGAAAATATTTTCTATTATTATTATTATTATTATTATTTATTTATTTTTTCCTTTTACAAGTGCTCAATGTGCCCACCACCGGCATGAATGACACATTATTATTCCTACAAAATGCGTATTGATGCAGCCCCACTTTTTGGGTTAATTAGTTTATGGTCCAGATCAAATAACAGCCACAATCAGCACTGTGCATGCGGGCCGCAACATCATGATATGTGTTTCGAAGGAATAATAATAATAATAATAATAATAATAATAATAATAATAATAATAATAATAATAATAATAATAATAATAATAAGAATGTGTCATTCATTGTCATCAGTTTGATGTTGTCTGTGCTGCCGGTGGTGAAAACCTGAAAGAAAAGTAGAAAATATTCTTAACTAGTTCAAGCACCAAGCGAGCCTTTGTTTTTGAACGCATAATAACTTTTGGCTTTTCCATCGAAATTATGTATTTATTTTAAGCTGTCTTTGTTTTACTGTTTGTATTTGTCTGCGTGGCTTAACATGTTTTGTACACTTACCTTGAGGGTCGTGAAAGGTGTTTCAAATAAAATGTATTATTTATCTGGATGTGCAACAACTACATGGAGCAGGTGGTTCAGACTGACAGGTCGCGTTTGGAAATCTTTGCTCAAATTTGCCTTTAAATTCAGAGTGCGCCAAAAAAGGTGAGTGTGGGTGCACTTGGTGCTCCGACGGGACAAGGTGGGCCAGTGTGTCAAGCAGTACAACAGACTGAAAATCGTGCTTTTGGAACTCATGGCGCCAGCGACCTATTCTGAACATTATGAGGCGCAACATTCAGCAGATCAGTGGGATCGGTGCTTTAAGCCTTTAATTCACAGTGCAAGGCTTTCAGCCTTTTGGCATTGCATCAACAAAACGTTTCTTTGGATTTTATGTTGGAGTAACTTTTGGAGTAACGTACCAGAAATATATCAAGTAAAATACACATTTAATACATTTCAATTACGAAATGTTGTGGTGTAATACACATGTTATACATTTCGACATAAACAACTGCATAATGTGCATTTTATACATTTCAACATAAACAATTGCATAAAACATTCTTCCAGCTCTCTCAAACTCTGCTTTCCCATCTCACCTGGTTCACGATCACGTTAGATTTTGTTAAACATGTATGTGAGACCCCATCTCAGCCACCATAATTCTGGTGTTTTTGCTGACAATTTTCACATATGTTTCCTCTATTTCTGCAATGAATAAGAGCTGGTAAAAGTTAAAAATAACTTGAAGTGGGCCCTCATGTTCAGTCAGGAAGTGAAGCATGGTCATATCAGCAACTTCCATCCATTTTCTTGACAAGGATCATAGGGGTGCTGGAGCCTATCTCAGCCAGTCGCAGGGCACACAGAGACAAACAACCATCCACACTCACATTCACACCTAGGGACATTTCGGAGCGCCCAATTAACCTGCCAAGCATGTCCTTGGAATGTGGGAGGATACCGGAGTACCCGGAGAAGACCCACGCAGGCACGGGGAGAACATGCAAACTCCACCTAGGAAGGCCGGAGCCTGGACTCAATCTTGCGTCCTCAGAACTGGGAGGCGAACGTGCTTACCAGTCTTCCACCGTGCCGCCCTACCAGCAACTTATCAATCTTTAAATGTATCAAGAACAAAACATCCTGTCTTAATGTTCATAAATTAAAAAAAAATATACAAACTAGAACATAGTATGTATTGTGCATTATGTTTAAAAAGCAACACAGAATTGGTAAGAAAGTACTGTAGCCTGTTCATAATTGAAAGCAACATTTTTGTTTTATGTAACACTTGTTATTGAAATACATACTGTATACTGCATTATCAACATAGAATCACAATCATGATTTACAAATTATGTGTAATTTACTTCAAGAACAAATATATACTCATATGAATAAATAATGCACTGCCGCTATTTGCTTCGCATAGGATATAAACAGTCTTCTCAGGTAGGCAAAACCAAAACATTACTTCTTATGACATTTGTCACCCCTCAGACTGTCATTGAATTGTTGGTGTGGCTTGTATAAATTACCATGTAATAAAAATAGAATTTATTGGATATACATTTAAAGAAAGATTTTCTCTGGTTTGTAATTGAGTACACTATGTGTCATTAAGGTCCAACATGCACGGGTGTCAAGCTAAAAAAACACAGTCCCAAATTACTGAAAACAAATGTAGAGTATGATGCAGCAGTAGTGGTGTTCCAGTCCACAGTTTAGACGACGTACGTGGGGAGTTCTGTGGAGAACTTCACATGAAAATGAGGTTTCTTACATCCTAGGGGAAACAAAGCAACAATAATGTGAATGAACTGTTTTTTTGTTTTTAATGCAAAACTTCCACTTTTGTGTGACGATGGATGGATGGATGGATGGATGGATGGATGGATGGATGGATGGGATTAAAAGGGTCAGGTGAGAGTTAGTACACAGTAATTTAATGTTTTGCCAAAGGCAGCAGTGAGAGAACTGGTTGCGCTATCCATTTAATAAAAAGTAGATTATTTCACATTAACAACAGGTCTTTATAGTTTAAAACATTTAACATGCCCAGATAACAGATGAATTGAATGATGAGATCATTGTATGACACATCTATGCATACAACTACGAGGCCAACATTTGTTTTACATTCATTTTTTATTCCCTGGCTTTTTTGGAGGGGGGATACTAGGGCAGTAATGGTATTTGTGTCATGTTTTAGTTTTGTTTTATTTTGGTGAGAGTTTCGGTTGTCTGGTGTTTTTCTGTATTTCCCTAGTCTCGTTAGTGTTAACCTTGTCCACCTGCGTGTGTCTTCCTTTCCCGGTGTGTGTTGCTAATTGGTTCTCCCTGCCTGCTGTGTTTCCCAGTTGTGTGTTGTTAGTGGCTCGTAAGTGTTTGTATTTAGGGAGTGTTTTTTGTTGCACGTGTTGTGTGAACATTGTCCTGTTGTTAGTGTCCAGTCCAGTCCAGTCCAGTCCAGTCCAGTCCAGTCGCTGCTTGTTCCATGTGCTAGGCTGTAGTCAAGTTTGCATAGTTTGGTCTAGTATCCCCACGTCTGCTCAAGTTTACCACGTCTACTCAAGTCCTTCATGTCAGCTCAATATCTCCTTCACATCAGCTCCAAGTCCTCTTCTCGTCCACGTCAAGAGTCTCCTTCACGTTCCACGCCGTGTCTGTCCCCAGTCATCATGCCAAATCTTCACGCCCTGCCAAGTTATCACGCCCTACCAAGTCTGCCCACATTTGTTATGCCAAGTCTGTCCACATTCATTCTGCCCAGTCTGTCCACGTCATGCCCAGTCTGCTCACGTTCCGTCCTGTCCAGACTACACCCAGTCAAGTCAAAAAAGTTATTCTCATTCCTGTCAGTTTTCTCTCTGCCTGTTTTCTCCGCTTTTGGGTCCATCCAAATCCACCGTTCCTGATATATATATATATATATATATCTATATCTATATATATATATATATATATATATATATATATATATATATATATATTCCTCATTTATACAACGGGAGTTCAAGCATTGCAGAAATAAAGCTAGTAGGCCAGTTTTCAAACAGATGTGAACAAGTATTGCACGTGTAAGCAGAACTCGCAAGTCCCCACACTACATTCTCCTGTTTGGCAACATTTTGGCTTTCCTGTTAAAATTGCCAATGGGAAAAGGTGTGTGAATAAGTCCAAAGTTGCGTGTCGACATTACACGGTGATTGTCTATGTGGCAAGTAACACGTCGAACATGCTAACGCATTTAAAATGACATTATCCGAGTGTGAATGTCTCAAGCAGCTCGGTACAACCACAGCTAGCTACAGTATTCTGGCCTCCCTTCACTGGCTGTCTGTTAACTCTAAAGTTAATTTGAACATTCTTTCATTTATTTTAAAACATTTAAATCAGGCTTCCCCAATCCTGGTCCTCAAGGGCCGGAGTCCTGCAGGTTTGTGGTGTTGCCGTCCTCCAACACACCTGATTCTAAAGATCGGGAGCGTTATCAGGCTTCTGCAGAGCTTGCTGATAAACTGATTATAGAAACCACTCAGAGTAGTTCTTCACCAGGTTGGCAGAGGTCTCCTGAGGGATTTTGGCCCATTCTTCCACTAAAAATTGTTCCAGTTGATCCAAATTCCGTGGCTTCTGACCATGGACATTGACTTTGAGAACTTTCCACAGATTCTCAATAGGATTGAGGTCTGGACTCTGTGCAGGCTACTCCAAGACCTTTTATTTTCATTGGTTTTGGTATCCTTGAGAATTGTTGGACCAATTCTGATGTGTACTTTTGGTCAATAGGCGCTTTTCAACCGCTGGAACTTTTGGAGAACTTTTCAATTTACCTTGGTAAAATTCAGTTTGCGTGTTTTTCCACGAAACAACAATTTCCGGTGTAATTAAATTCCCCAGGGGGCATCCAAGTACTATCTCAGCAGCAGGATCTCCTGAGCCAGGCTGAAACTTTGAGGGGGCGGGCTGCAATGACCAAGGCTGATTGGTCAAATTTGGGGGCATTGTTTTTACACCAGCTGGACTCAATCAAACTCATTTGAATTAATTACCGAGAACTCTAAGGCGCTGTGGAAACACAATTCTAAATTTGAACTTTCACAACCAAGAACTCCCTTTACCCAGAACTCAAAGTTCTTGGTCTTGTTGGTGGAAAACCAGCTATTGTCTTGTTGGAGTACCCAGTGACGGCCTAAGGATAAACTGCAAGCTAATTTCTGCATTATTAGTCCTCATTATTTCTCATTTTTGGCCTTTTTTTGTTGAGTTGAGTAGTGTATTGGTGAACAGTGGAAAGAATCTGCTTTCCATTTAAGATTTTTTGCTTCTAATTGCCTTAATACTTTAAATCAGTGGTATAGCCATGATTCCCGACCATTTTGGGCTTTATAAGCAATTAGTTTCCTTAATTTGACCATTTAATTCTGAGGCATTGTACTGTATTTATTTTTTAAACTCAAATGAAGCACACAAATAAATAGCTTTGAAAAGAAATAGTAATACAAATAATGTAATATAAAAAAGGAGTCAAAGTAAGGAACAAAACCTGCTTATCTATAACTTGTAACATTTACCACAAAAACAAAAAACAAAAAAACAAACAAAAAAAACCCAACAGAGCTCTTTTGAATGAGTCCCCTTTAAACAGGCATTTACACTAAACAGCAGGAGCAAAACACTTAACAACAATAATATTGAGACCCACTTTGGTAGTTTTATATTCTTTAGATTAGTTATCGGAGCTTTCATGAGAGACGAGCTGACACGCAGGTGTTGTGATTTTGTCGTGGCTATTATTAATCTTGGAAATAAATTAGCAAATGTTTCCACGAGAAAAAAAAAAAGCAAATGTTTCCACATAACCCTTCAACGTGCTCATGTACCATTTGTGGTATGCATACCCCTGGTTGGGAAACACTGCTTTATATTATAGTTTTAATTGACAAGGAAAGATTGGTTAGTTGGCAAAACACAGATCTAATTTGACCTAACTTAACTTTTAGGGCTCTATATTCATAAACCCATAGCGCAGGTTCCCTCGAGTGTAAAAACTGGCACATCTTGATTTTTGTGCTGGTGCAAGCCTCATTTAGCGTGCTGCAATTTGGCAGACGGCTCTGCGCCCTGTTTCATTTGACTCTCCCCCGGTGCACCTAAAATTTTGGAGGCTGAAAGTAGACCAAACTTTACACCTGCTGGAACCACGTCAAGTATCGGGGAAGGTAATGTAACACAATTTTTGTGACTCTGATCGAGGTGCAGGCAGATTTCGGGCAGATATATGTGTATGTGTGTTGGATGTCATTGTATTTCATTTATAATATGACCACAGCGTGCTTTAAACCATCTGAATAATTGTACAAATCAATTTATGTGGACGTGTTCTTTTTTTTTTTTTTTCAGCACAGAAGTGATCTTTGATCGACCTACACTCTCAAAACAGTTGGGCCAAAAATAACCCTTTTATGGCTCAAAAATGGACAGATGCTCAACTTTGGGTAAAATAATTGGGTCATATTATATAAAACAACCCAGAAAGTTGGGTCAAATTAAATATTTGGATCAGTCTGACCCACCTTAAAAAAATAAAAATAAATAAATAAATAAATCATTTATTAGTCGTTTAATTACACAGAAAGTTCAGTTAGATTCTCTACTTAGATCAATTTGACCCAAATTTGGGTTTAACAAAATAAATAAACGAATAAATAAATAAATACATAAATACATAAATAATAAAAATAATAATAATAATAATAATAATAATAATAATAATAATAATAATAATAATAATAATAATAATAATAAAGTCATTTTGTATATAATGTTGGGTCAGATACTCTACTTGGGTTAATTTGACCCAACTTTGGGTAAAATAATTGGGTCATATTATATAAAACAACCCAGAAAGTTGGGTCAAATGTATATTTGGGTCAGTTTGGCCCATTTTTGGGTTAAAAAATGATTTAATTCATTTATTAGTCATTTAATAACACAGAAAGTTCAGTTAGATTCTCTACTTAGATCAATTTGACCCAAATCTGGGTTTAACAAACAAACAAACACACAAACAAAAAACCCAAACAAACAGAAAAATAAAATAAATGAATGAATGAATAAATAAATAAATAAATAAATAAATGTATTTTTTTTTTTAAGTCATTTTGTATATAACCCATAATGTTGGGTCAGATACTCTATTTGGGTTAATTTGACCCAACTTTTGGTAAAAAAAAATAATAGGTCATTTTGTATAAAACAACACAGAAAGTTAGGTCAAATTGAACCATTGAGTGGATCGGTCCATTTTTTAATTTATTTTTTAATCTGTGCCAAGCTGAGGGCGGCTGTCAAATTACCAACACTTAGTGTAGCTAACCCATGCGCACAATTAGATTTATGCTGTGTATGAATATAGATCCCTTACAGTTCACAGATGTACTACTTATCATACTCATTTATCTTTTCATTTCCATGCACTCCTGGACTGGACCATTTAAGTTCTAAAAAGAAAGCAAAAGTGCAGGATGAGTTTCATGACGGGACATGATGGTACACAATCACAGCGGTATGACAAATGAAAACAAAAGAGAAGCACCATAAATGACATGTTTACCGATGAGCCGTGAGTTAAACGCTGTGTCCAACGTCTCCAAAGAAGGAACCACGTCCCGCTGTGAATTTGGCGTGGCCTCTGTTGGATTGCCTGGACTAATCATTTCTTGTTCCTTTTCGTTCTGCATTTGCGCATAGACGTTGAGGCCTGGGATCTTCCTTGAGGAAATATTTACATTGAGGCAAATGGATAAAAGGTGTAGCCTAACTGAAATAAGACTGGGACCACAGCAAGTGTATTAATCTCACTTGTACTGCTCTCCTATTTGAACACAAGCCAAAACTGCTTATATTGGGATATGTGTCATGTCTCATAAATTCATGGCACATCAGCAATGACTAGTATAGGTGATAAGGTTTTGCTCTTTTCTTTTGATGGTCTGAATCGTCATGATACCTCCTGCC
This sequence comes from Festucalex cinctus, assembly GCF_051991245.1. Taxonomy (NCBI): domain Eukaryota; kingdom Metazoa; phylum Chordata; class Actinopteri; order Syngnathiformes; family Syngnathidae; genus Festucalex; species Festucalex cinctus. The sequence goes on along the minus strand of NC_135416.1, from coordinate 23,709,416 downwards.
CTATTACTGTGCAACAACACATTGGTGAGAAGACATATTTAACATTTGAGAAAGGTCAACTGCCTACATTCAAAGGGCTGAATATCGATAAACTATGACGACTGACTGACATTTATTTTGAAATGAAATACCAAAGAGTTCCACAGTCTTTCAAAATATATGATTCCACTCCAGAGAATTATGCTTAAGCAATCTTTTGATGGGCAGCTATCAACACAAAATGTCACTTCACAAGATGCTTTTGTTTTTAAAGCTGTCAAGTCTCCCCACAAACAAGCTACAACACCTTTCACCTCATTTCCATGTGGACTCCTCATACACATGGCATTTCATGAATATTTTACCTCTTGAATTTGTAGATGACAAATACAGCTAAGCCCACAACCACAACTGATAGCAACATCAACATGGCTGGGGTACTGTGGTTCTCGCTGCTGTCCACTAGCGGTGCTGCGGAGAAAACAGAAGATGGAAGTAAGCAATGTAAATTTCACGACAAAAACAACTTTATCGCCGCCAAACTGCCACGTGACACGTCATGTACGGAATATTAATGATTCTAATACTGTGATTTGTCAAATAGTGTCCAAAGGTGTTTATTTACTCACTTACAGACTGTACTAGGCACATACATGAAGAAGTAGCTACAGGTGCATCTCAGTAAATTGTAGAAAATGCATTCAACACATCAGAGGTTAGAATTTGAAATAATTTAGATTGTTACAGCTGGGATAAGCTCCAGCATGCCTCGGATGCTAGTGAGAATAAGCTGTTCTGAGAATGGATGAATGTTATGCAAAATTCTAATTTCTCGAGATTGCTGTGAACTATAATCGTGTAGATTAGAATATATAGTATATTTACTTTTTTTTTTTAATTGAAATGCTGAAATTCAGTATTTTGTGACAACAATCCACTGTTAAAAACAATTCCTATCAAACACTCAAAGGCAAAATACAGTAAGAAGACAAGAATCACTCTTACATTTTCAAAGTACTGTAGCAAGCAAACCATGTATTATCTATAAGCATTATGTGTCAATGAGGGTGACTTTCCTGGATTTTCATTCCACATTGGTGCATGCTTGCTGCATGACCGTAAGACCACACTGATGTATAGTTCGTTTGGGATTTCTTTCTTTTGTCAAAATAATTAAGGTCATGTTTAAAACATGTCATGGCGTATGATGGCGTGTTTCTTCTTTCCTTTGCTGATGAGTTACGCTCTGTCCTTACACATTTGTTCCGTGACCAAACTTATAACTTAGTTAAATGGTAAGTCAAATCAATGTTCCCCTTTGAAATCAATCGAAATGCTATTAATCTATTCCAAGCACCTCAAGAAAAACAACACGCTGAGCTGAAAGTAGTTTGCCAGGCCACCGCACCCTCGCCAGCCGACGAGCCGCAGCAGCCCCGGTGGCAGGGATAGCCGTTTTTCTTTGGAAGGGTTTACATTCCAGAAACATGCTTCACCATCATTGACTAATGGGCATGCTGCATTCCTGCAGCTGTTGAAATGAATTGAGCTGCAAAGCAGCATTTACAGTTCCCCAGGAGAAAAAATAATTGAAGGGTTCAAATGCAAACAAAGACTTTTCCATTTTTGTGGAATGAGTAAAAATGTGTTTATTTGTGGTCCCAGTTTAAAGGAATGAGCATTTATATTTAGGGTATTCAACGATTCATTATACAGGGTGTTCCAAAATGGTTGACCCCATTCTAAATGCCCATATTTCGGAAACTACTTGATGGATCTTAATGAAACTAAATACACTTTATGTTGAAGGTCATAAGTTTTATTGGTTAAATTTACAAAGAAAAGTACAAATATTTGTTGGTTCTAAGACAGATTTTCATAAATGTTCAATATGAGCGCCGCATGTGAATCTGCACGTCGAGTCGGTATTCGAGCTCGTGCCAAAAAGGGCCCTTTTCTTGATTTATTTTTATTTATTTATTTTTTTTCTTGATTTTTGGTGCCAAGTCCTAATTTGTTTTGTAGTTGGTGCCTTCTTTGCAAAATTTGTGAAGAAGGCACACTGCGCTGTCTTCGGTGACAGAGTCCGAGCATACTCTTAACACGCAAAATGCCTTTTCTTTTGAAGTGAACGGCATTTCTTAACCTGAAAAGATAGAAATGCCAACCGTTACACACAAAAACTTGAAACGTTTCTACACAAGCTGTGAAAATTTGAGGTCATTCCAACGAAAATTGTCAAAATTATTGGCCAACGAAATGGGGTCAACCATTTTGGAACACCCTCTATATACTGTATATATTAAACAATTAAGATAATAATGCAGAAAAACGTTTATTACATTTATACTGAAGGCTAATTTACAGCAGAAAAAAACTGACTGATTAATGGCACACGGAATGAACAGCATTTTTACTGTGTGAGAGAAAACACAACTGAGGAGTATATTCACTAAGAATGCGCTGCGTCCGGTAATAGCACAAATATTGCACCACAACTGCACCCACAGTCTGCGCCCAGTTACCCACCTATTCACTAAGGATATTGCTCTAATCATATACCGGCGCAAACACGCCCACAAAACTGACAGCTTGGAGCAAATTTGCACCTGATTTACCACACATGGCAATGGTTTTGCGCCAACAACATGGTTGTTATAGTAACAGTTGCGAGAAAGATGACATTATCAGAAAGCGAGGTTGGACCGAGAATAAGCGTTTATAGCGCCATTAAGCTGTACAGAGGAGAGAGGACGACAACGACATCATTCATTTATAAAGTACAAATTATTGGTGCGATCGTTTTTTAAAAATATATTTTCAGAGGTTGGCGTGGTCGTACAGTATGCATCTGACACGTAAAAATGATCGTAAAACTCTCTCTCTCTCCTCTGCGTGATCAGCTGCTGTCACTACTGTCATGATCCCGGGATCGAGGTTGCGGCAGGTTTATACATGCTTTCCAAAAACGTTATTTGCGTCACGCAAACGCGGTGTGGCTATTTGCGCTGGCGTTAGTGAATTAGACGCTGCATATCAATGAGTCTCATTTGCATTGGGGTGGGCATATTTTGCGTCAAATATATGCAAATTACCTAATTTACATACACACAAATAACACCGGCGCACCGTTGCGCAATCTGGTTGACAGTGCACTTAGTGACGGATTTCCCCATCTGCACGTGTTTAGTGAATTAGGCGCTCCCGGATGGCTCCATTTTTACCGGTTAGCGCCGTGCAAAGGCGACACAAACTTTTACTGAATATGCCCCTGAGTGTTTCATGTTTGCGAAAAAAAGTATTGTCTTGTCGACCCAAATAAAATTTGACTGCTTGTTTTGTAGTTTGTAAACTGTTAGTGAACTGAGGTTCCATTGGAGCGGCACCTTAACCGTTAGGCATTATTGTGACCCGTTTTGGGCTTTTTGATGGTTCTGACCAAGTCATTTCAAAATAAGATAACGCCCAGGGGTTAAACAAAGCAAAGTAAAGCAAAGAAATTGACCAAGCAACAACCCTATTTTCTAAATTGGGGCTTTCGCAAGTCAAGGTACCGCTGCATACGGGGCAGCATGTGCAAATAACAATGTGCTTATCCACTGTAGGTTAGGTAACTTCTTAAACTGCTACTTAAACTTAAGCTGCTTAACCCCAAATTACTTTTCATCAGTGGCTGTGTCATTACCTGCTGATAGGTGTGCTGCGTAGACTGTGACCTGGACTCCAGGCCGCAGTGTGAACTGAACCAAATTCTGATTCAAGGCACTCAGCATCATCTCAGAGAGCTGTTGGTACAAAGAATGAAACATAGTTTGGTCATCTATCCCTAGTTTTCTATCATACATTTAATCATAATTCGTATGTTTTCTTCTACACAAGAACAAGTTTTAGGTGCATAAAGGTTTTATATGGGGGTATTCTGCTTTGTAAAAAATAAATAAATAAATAAATAAATGATGGAATCAACAAAAATACATATATTCCATCCATCCATTTTCTTAATACCGCTTGCTCCTCACAAGGGTCGCGGGGGGTGCTGGAGCCTATGCCAGCTGGCTATGGGCAGTAGCCCACCTTGAACTGGTTGCCAGTCAATCGCAGGGCACACAGAGATGAACAACCATCCACACTCACAAGCACGCCTAGGGACAATTCGGAGCGCCCAATTAACCTGCCATGCATGTTTTTGGAATGTGGGAGGAGACCGGAGTACCCGGAGAAGACCCAAGCAGGCACAGGGAGAACATGCAAACGCCACCGGACTAAATACATATATGGTAAGTATATATATTTAGTAATAAATAAATTAAAAAAAAAAAAGAGAGAGAGAGAAATAAAATTTAAAAAAACTAATCACATTTTTGTCATGGGTCTTCAGTCACATACTCCTGTTACTCTAACTCTTTAACCCTTCTGAAAAATCTTGAATATTTGACAAGTCACATTGACCACATGAAATTGTATCATTTAGATCAGGGGTGTCCAAACTTTTTCATTTGAGGGCCAGATACAGAAAATCAGAAGGACGCAAGGGCCACATAATGTTGTCAAGAGAAATTGTCTGGTCCTAAAAATTGTACAAATAATGTATTTGTGCTTTAGCATAATTAGAAAAATGCTACAGTATATAAACCAATTTATTTGTAATATGGCAGTAAGGTTATTATAATTTGGGAATTTTTCACATTCTGTTAGTTTTTCTGTTAGTTTTTATTAGTTTAGTTCTTTAAAAAAAATGCTTATTTTTAGTTTAGTTTGTTAGTTTCAAGTATTATTATTATTATTATTATTATTATTATTATTATTAATTTTTTAAATGTGTATTTGATTTGATTTGATTTATTTGTTCATTTTTCCTTTCGGACAGCATTGTGACAAACAAACATTTCAACATACAATTTTAACATATGATAACCGAAAAGAAAAAGGGCTGGCAGGAAGAAGCATAAAGCTTATAAATTCCCGCCCCCATACTAATCTAGGACGCATAAAATCAAGAGTAATAGTTAAGGATCAGCAGAGATGATAAAATTTCACACAGTTCATCAAGTCCATGAAGTTGATTACATTCGGAGACTTTTGATTCAGGCAAATGGATTATAGAAAGTTCAATCAGTTCATCTTCACCAGTGATTTGATCGCATGTAGTTCATGACAGAAGATTCGTTCAAATAGATTGTTGATCACTTGTTGATTAGTACCATGTGGATTATCACAGTCCAGCAGCTTTAGATAACTGGGCATAGTGAAAACCATGTGTTCGACACCTCCGTCACTCAGATCCGTCTTCATCACGATTTTGATTCATCGCGACTTTTTTCTCCAGTTCGAGCAACCTTGTGGCCATGTCTCTCCTCATTCCGTTCATGGCGAGGTTGAGTGCTGCAAGGTCGTTTTTCACCAGAGAAGTGTCATCACAGGCCTTAGTTCGGTATTACTTGTGCGCAATATTTAAAAACCACCATGGGAGCAGCGTCTTCTTTTGGTGCTTTTCTATTGGCTGCTGCTAGATGACGTCACTTCTGTGTGACATACTTTCAAATGTCATTATTCCGGTTTATATCATAAATATATCTACTAAAAATCACATTTAAAATCATCCCCAAAGGCTCATGCATTAAATTAATTACCAAAGACTAAAACGAAGGACATGTTTGCTATAATTATAGTTAGTTTTAGTTAGTTTTGTAATCATTAAATGTAGTTTCAATTAGTTTTCATTTTTTAAAAACAACATTTTTGTTTTTATTTTATCTCGGTAACAATATTGTTTTTTGAATTTTAGTTTTAGTTTTTTCATTAGTTTTAGTGAACTAAAATAACCTTTAATGGCACCTGTTTTTCGACAGCCTCCCTTCTTACTTTGACCATCTCCAAACATTTTTGTTTTTGTTAATTTATTTGAACTGAGTAAAATGTCATTTTTAGCATATGTTGCGGGCCACTGAAAAATGGACGGCGGGCCACAAATGGCACCCGGGCCGTAGTTTGGACAACCCTGATTTAGATCCTTTACGGGCCATGGGAAGGCCAAAAGTAAGTTCACACATTTATTTATTTATTTTTTGTATATTTGATTACATTTGAAGACCTTGTTAAGTAAATTCATGGAATCGTTTTTGAATACTTGACACATGTTTGAAGATAACTGCTAAAAAAATATGCAAAGACTGAGAACTAAAGTATGTCATACTCATTTGTGGACATATAGCTTTAATTGTTTTTCACTACCTCAGCTTTCCCCGCGCCCTTTTGGGTGGAGCCCAAATTAGCCCGTGTCTATAGGCCATGGCATGAGTTGCCTCTCCCTTATTATAGAAAAAATTGAGCGCATGGAATTATTTTTGACATTGATGCACGAAATCATGGCACAATTGTCATGGAAGCGGATGGCAAAAAATACAGAAAATTGTGTCATAATAAAGGAGTGAGTGTGTGGATATTTTGAGAGGCCATTGGCAATAATTAACATATTAAATCATATTTCACTCCATATTACAAGGCATTTATTTTCACTTTACGTGGACTTTAAATTTGTCCCACTCTGCTTCTGCCCCTTGTAGTGTAGCCTTTTCATGGCAAACTTGATATATTCCTTCATCTATCAGTAGATCTATTTCAGACACTAGCAGTAAGATGCAAATATAAAAAGATTCAAAACTAGTGATGCCTCATCATGAATTTCCCCCCATGCACTGACCTAATGCCCTCCTCCTGGACGTACAGTTTTGGACTGTGGGAGGAAATTAAGAGTAGCTATATAAAACCCTCTCAAGCAAAGGGCGAATATGTAAACTCCACATGCAAAGATTCACTGTATACACAAAATGATAAAATGGCATATTTGAAAATTCTGACTATGTAGCAACTGAATAGGTTTAATCTCCATTACTGTATGTATGTGCATTAAGCCACTGTGACCCAAAGTAACCTCAGTCCCTTGACCAGCTACTCCTAGGTTTATGTTAAAGTCTGTTTGCAAATTATTTGCAACATTACTTGATTAATCTCCGTTGTACTCACTGTACACCCTATTTAAACTGAAAAATAAATAAATAAAATGAATGTTGATATGAAGGTAATGATATTTTTTGAAATCATATACTGTACAGGATATTTCCATTCTTAAATCAATACATTTACATCCTGACACTGAAGCTAAAGTTATTATTATTATCAGATAAACCATTTGCCTCACTGGATGAATTTGCACATTCAAAACAAACACAGAGTGGACTACTACATCCAGTCATTTATGATTCTTTGCAGATTGAATTGAGTTCCTTTATGGTCCCAGTGTGTAACAGAGTAAGTAAATCTATCTATAAATTTAAATATGTAAAGCCCCTTTACGATAACAACCTTGAATAAAGATTTATTGCTGGATAGAAGAAAAAAAAGACCTTTTCCATGTGATTGACCACATGCAAGTGAACCAAAGTGATTTCCTTTGCAATTTCATATTTTACTCACACTAACGGAAATGTTCCCGCAGAGAGCAGATCAAATGATTACAATCAGTTATTTGAATGTGAAGCTCTCGTAGTCCATCTTTAGCCAGAAGTGATTCAGTGACTTATCAATCAATCTGGACAATATCATTTCCATGTTTGGCTCCCACAAGATGTGCCACAGGAGAGTTTCAAGATCATTCATCCCGATAATTTTCTAATATCTCTCAGGTTTATATAACGATGACTATAATGAAGCATACCTCAAGGGTGGACATGCACTGGTGTACCTATACTGACATCTACTGGAAGAAGACTGAAGTCATATTTGCTTATTATTTTTCAGGATGCAATAACTGATGACTTGAGCATGCTGAAACAGCATGAATGACAAAAACACACTTCGGATTGGTGAAGAAGTGTGAATAACAAGCTGAAATCAATCCGCCTGAACACAAACACTGTCAAGCTGGGGGAAAAAAAAAAGTTTGCAAACATGTTGACAGGCAAGGTAGCAGATTCTCTGCCAACATTCTTACCTGATTTAAATGAGCAGATTTCTTCTTGTGTTCCTTTTCAATTAGCTTTTTGTCAAGCAGGAGGAAAAACTCTGCGGTTGTAGGCAAACCTGGGAGGACAGTGACCAGAAGATGATCCCCATTCACGCCTGTGGCCTGGTGGAGAACATAGAATAACGATATTATTATTAAAAGATTAAAGGGAATTAAGATAGTATTATGAAAGGTGTAATTCCACTGGCTAAAATGCATTTGCTCAAAGAGTTTTTTGTTATTTTTTTTAAGTGTTGACTGCTGAGGGTGGGAACTCTTCATGTACAATTTTTACAACAATTTTCTTTTGATGTTATGAAAGCGCACTTGCATTATATAGAGTTGCAGATGTGTGTTTCCATCTTGTCATATTTTTGATCTGAGATTGTTGTGGGTATTCTGCCTTGCGGGCTAAAACTGATGCTAATAATAAATAACGAAAGAGACATAGCTGCTGGTAAAAGGAACAACTGCGTGTATTTTTTGGGCTTCACTTCAAGTGGAATTTTGTTGGAAGAAAATGTGGGGAAACATGATGCAAGATTATTACGGAATATTAATTAAGTGTATTGCAGATATAAGGATGTTGCAATAAGCAGCCAATTAATAAGGCAAACTTTACTTACATGCCTTATTTAGTTTGAACTATATCTCTATCTTGACAAGCTGCAAATGCATTGAACCAACCTTTTGGGTAGGCTCACATTTGGCATTGAGGTTCCCGTGCACTCGGCGTAAAAAGAGACGCATCTTCATGACAGCAGTTCTATTAACTTATTGTGTCATTCTCTAGAGCAAATTAACAACTGGATGAACCAAAATTTCCTTCAGCTAAACGAAAACAAAACAGAGCTCATTGTTTTCGGCAATAAAGAAAAGAGGATTGCTGTTAAAAAACAGCTTGAGTCACTGTCTTTAGAAACTAAAGACCAAGTTCAAAATCTTGGGGTACTAATAGACTCAGATCTGACCTTCAGCAATCATATTAAATTCATCACTAAAACAGCCTTTTACCAGCTGAAAAACATATCCAGACTGAAGGACTGCATGCTTCAAGCAGACCAAGAGAAGCTTATCCATGCTTTTATCTCCAGCAGACTAGATTACTGTAACGGTCTTCTGACTGGACTCTCTCAAAAGAACATGAGACAATTGCAGCTCATTCGGAACGCTGCAGCTCGAGTTCTGACCAAAACAAAGAGATCAGAACATATTACTCCAGTACTTAAGGATTTACACTGGCTCCCAGTCAGCTGTAGAATCGGTTTTAAAGTTCTGCTCCTCGTCTATAAATCACTAAATGGTTTGGGTCCTGAATATATCCAAGAAATGCTGATTGAGTACAAACCCAGCAGGGCTCTGAGATCTACAGACTTGGGCCAACTCGTGGAACCCAGAGTTCGAAGCAAACATGGTGAAGCTGCATTTAGCTATTATGCTGCACACAGATGAAATAGGCTACCAACAGAAGTGAAGTCAGCCCCGAGTGTAAATGCTTTTAAATCCAGGTTAAAAACTTTGCTTTTTTCTTATACCTTTGATTAGGGACTTTTAAACAGCTTTAATTCAGTTTTTTTCTCTCCTTTTTAATTATTATTTTTATTATTTTAAACTTCCTTATGCAAAATGTTTTAAAGTTTGTTGAATAATGTTTTAAGATTATTGGATGTTCTTTTTAGTCAATTTTGCACTTACTTTCATTTATTTTTCTTCCTCTGAATGTTAACTACTGTTTCTTGATGCTTATGTGTTGTCTTTCCTTGTGTAAAGCACATTGAGTTGCCTTGTGTATGAAATGTGCTATACAAATAAACTTGCCTTGCCTTCATTTCATGGGGCACGTCTAGTTCACTATGTTTGGGACTATGCTGCGCCTTGCTCGGCGTTCTGTTGGATGGAGTTGGCACGTCCCCGGTCCAATTGATAATTTGGTGACAGAAAGTTGACTGCACTCTGCATAAATAGGCATCTTCATTCTTGTGCCCATCTAGTTCATTGTGTTTGTGAATTTGACAGAGGTTCTACGCCTCGATAGGTGATCCAGGATATTCGATTTTACACTACTAGGTCTAAATTGTGGTGCAGGTGGTGTAATGCCATTTTGGTGGATTTAAAATAGGTGGGCAGATTCTGGGCTCCGCGGACATGTGTGGTGGATGTCATTATCATCTTAAAAATATTTTAATAGCACTCCCCTTGACTGTAAGACTGTGAAAGGCGATCTCCAATTGCCCATGCCACATGCACGGCCAACAACATCATCCACAAGGGAAGATTTTGCAATTTATTTGTACTGTACAAATACACTTTGCGCGCACCACTGTCGTGCACGGACACCAGCGATTCAATTTCAGCATCCGCAATATGAGCCTCAAGCTCCATGATTTGAAAAAGAATGAGGAGAGCTGTTTCGACTGGAGTCGGCTGCCTTCCATCCCACAATGGGGCAAATAGCTTCTTCTACAGTATATGTGCTAATCTAGCAAAAATACCAAGAGAAAGAAAACTACGCCTACTCACACGGCTAGATTGGGCTTTGCACTAGACTTACACTGGGCATGAAACTAAGGCCCTTACTCTTCAATTGCACCACAACTTCGACAGTGTGCGCAGCGCTGCACGCAGGTCAGCGCAAGCCCTCCAATCCAAATGATCTTAAACTATACATTTTCCCTGCACTCCCTGTCTGAGGTCACGCTGCAATTGCTGGCTGCACGATATCTTGTCAATCTATATTTCCCGAATAAATGCAACATTTTCCATGAAATGACCTAACAATGTTTTACCTGGATAAGTGAATTCTTGATGACTCTGCTCACATCCAGCCTCCATTCTGGAACATCAGGATTGTGATCATCCAGGTTTGAAGAAAAAGCCAGGAGATGAGACTGGAAATATTCTGTGTGAAAAGAAAAAACATGTAACTTTTTACTTTTTCATTAGAGGTCAGCTTTCAGATTCCATTAACGGGGATATTTTCTGCCTCTGTTTCGGGGGAGTATTAAGTCAATCTAATCTCGTAATTATCTATGTACTGTGGTTCTCTTCTGGCAAAATAAACAGCAAGAAAAATAGGGATAATGCCATGCACACATATCTATTAGCAACTATTATCTATCATTATCAGTGATACACTATTAACAAGATATCCTCTTTTCCACAAATAATTCTCATAAGCTGAATTACAGGCGCCCTGCCATGACTGAAAGGAAGCTATAAGAAATCCAATGATGAATACGAGCACACAGGAAAACACTTGTATGTGTATTCACAGTAATAAACAAAGAAACAAACATACAAACAGAACTACATTTATGATCATCCAGATATACTCGTTAATGTAATGGTATCTCATCTTTGGCTCTTGCCACACCCGTCCATTAATTGCGGCGTTTGTTACATTTTTACTCAGGACTGCCACCTCTGGCCTAAAATGCAACTGCAGCCTCTGTGTCAAGCTTATGCATGGTATGCGTGCTAGTGTGTGCGCTTTTTTTCCTTTTTTCGTTTTCTTGAAATCTGAACTGGAGTTTGGGCTGTGCTTCTTCTCCCCCCCCCCCCCCCAGTTTTCACCACAATTGTGTCATAAGCTGCTTTTCCACCAACAAGCCCAGGATCTCTGAGTTCTGGGTAAAGCGAGTTCTTGGTTGTAAAAGTTAAGCAGGGAATTTATAATTGTGTTTACACAGCGTCTTTGAGTTCTCGGTAATTAATTCAAATGAGTTTGATGAGCCCTGTTGATGTAAAAACAACGCCCCCAAATTTGACCAATCAGCCGTGGCCATTGCAGCCCGCCCCCTCAAAGTTCCTGCCTGGCTCAGCAAGGCCCTGCTGATGAGATAGTACTTGGATGCCCCCTGGGTAATTTAATTACCCTGGAAATTGTTGTTGGTGGAAAAACTACATTTTACCAAGGTAAACTTAAAAGTTCTCTAAAAGTTCCGGCGGTGTTAAAGTCCATATACACTACCTACCAAACTTCATGTCTGCGGTGTCTTCATGTCTAATGTCACCCTACAACACACTCAAACTGTGGCATCCCGAACACACCACACAGAAGGGAAGGCTGATAGGCGCAATCACAGTTAAAAAGTCCCTTTGTGTGTCTTGTATTCAATTGGGCATTGGTTGAACATGCATAATGTAGAAAAAGGTTTTTGTTATGTTTACAGTAATTTATGTTAATCTTGTCTTCTAATTCATACAAAGTCTCAACGTTATTATTTATTACACATGACAATTTGAAATTTTGGTCGAGATTTCAGAAAGGATCATGGCAGTTGACACAATGTGCTGGATCTGGCCCCTGGGCCTTGAGTTTGACACCTGTGCATGAGCACATGTGCAATATTTTACCTCCTGAAGAGGAGACTGAAGAGATAAATTCCCAGAAACAAACAAGAACTGAAAGATTATGCAGTAAAGCCCTGGGAAAGTATTTCAAATGAAGAATGCAACAGTTTGGTGAGTCAATGAATTACAGGCTTGATGCAGTCAATGCAAGTAAGGAATATACCAACATGTTAAATGTTATTCACTTTCAATTAATTTAATAATGTCCATTCCAATACTTTTAGTCAATTGAAAAGTGGGTGGCTTCAAACAGAAGGTGCTCTTTCCTGAGTTGTATATAATAAATACCATGACATTTTGAACTTCTGTCTCATTTTCATCTTTTGATCAATAAGCCAAACATCTTCTTCTACAACAAAAACAAAAGATTTTGCATTACTATTCCAATCCTTTTGTCTATATACTGTATGTATTCAGTCTATTCATATGTGTATGTATTAATCGAGGTGTATGTATGTATATAGTACTCATCATCCCCTTCACTTGCCACTAGGGTCATGTATCTGTTAATCTGTGGTGACTCGAAAAGATTAGCAAATGGGGTATTAATCAACGCCGAGTCAGAATTTTTGGATTGGAGTCAGAATGGGTAATAACATATTGTGGCTTGTATTATAAAAAAGAATGTTCGGGTGGCAACACTCATGTTTCAGTATTGCAGAATGAATCAGGCCAAGCGGTGAGCTAGCAACAATCACTTTAATGAGAACCAAAATTCTGATTATTGTTGGCCATAATAACCAAGCCAAAACAACAATGCTAACCTGCGCGTAGTTTGCAGTGTCATTTATAGACCTTACTTGTTCCAGGCTGGCATGACATATTTCCTACAACAAAAGAATCTCAGAAACAGTTCTGAAGTTGGCTCACCATGGACAGAGATGGCCTTTCTCTCCTGCAGAATAGTATTCCCTGCAGACACCTGCACGGTGACTGTACTGATGCCTTCCTGGGAAAATGTACATGTCACACTTGCCTCAAGGGTGATTATGGGCTGCTGGGAAAATAAAGTCAGGGAGAGAGTTGAGGGAGAGTCACAGTCAGAACCTCAGGGCTCCCATGAGAGAACATTATTAACAGCTGGTTAACATCTCACACTGCTGTTATTTACACTACAGAGGTGTCAGCTCTCTGGCGCACTCACGCACAAACCAACACACACCCGCAAACACGGCACGCACACACACATTACACACAAAAACTGCATTGAGTACCAGGGGCCACAGAGAAGTTCCCTGCATGACACTAGCAACTCCTTCATGTCATCTCTGACTGTGTATGTTTACGCACCTCTGTTAAGATGTCACATTACTGTGTCAGGTGTTTTGATATAAAGTTAGGCCCCAAATCTAAACTTTTCCCACCATTAATGTGACCAATAACAATTGCAACTCAATTGATTTTGAATTTTCTAATCAAGAAGTACAAATAAATGAAACATTGTGAACACATTCTTGTATCTGAGATGTGGCTGTGTTCCAACTTAACCAATTGCTGTAAAACTCATGTTGCAGTTTTTGTCAATCACTTGCACTTGTATCAGAATCTTGAAGTCATTTTCCAACTCTAGATACAAAACACTGAACCAATGATCAAAATTCACTTTTTTAAAAACTCTTAACACCGATTGCAATTTATTCGATACAAATCACATAAACCAAAGGTCAATTTATTAATTGAACTATAATCACCTGTTCAAAATCACACAACTACTATCAAAGCATAACCGTTTCAAAATGCAATTAAAAAAAAATTGAATGCGTATGATAATGAAGCGGAAAGTGACAATGCCTCTGGATTGGCAGACGGGGGTGGTGGCCCCTCTTTTTTAAGAAGGGGGACAGGAGGGTGTGTTCGGGAGATGATCACTCTACCACTGAGCCATGCCGCCCCAACAACATCTGGATGTATCGCTATTGAAATGTCGACAGCGCGCTGGAAACCAAAAGATTCTCCTTCACCGGAAATGAGGGTGTGGTCAATTTAACACTCAAGGTAGTGCTATTAAAGGGATAGTTCGGATTTTTTGACATGAATCTCTATTTGATCCTCACTTCCAGTGGTGTGCGATCAGCACTGACATACCCCTGACAGCGTTCTGTGACAAAAGTTCTGGTCCGGTTTTGATCGAGAGGAAAATAGTCCGGCAAGTTGGCTGGGATCAAGTAAATAAAGCATTTTTCTTCTGAAAACAATTTGTGTTTAAAAGAGTGATACATTTGCATCACAAAACTTCGCCCTAAAAAAAGTCAGAGTCCATTACCGCCGTGCACTATTTTTCTGCTCGTTCGTATCACTGCGCGTCGCCCAGTTTACAGCTGATATTATCACCTTCCGCCTTCGAAAAGACAGACAACTTGTAGATTAGCGCATCTATCAGCTGTATGCGGAGCGCCGCACAGTGATACGAACGAACAGAAAAATAGTGCACGGCGGTAATGGACTCTGACTTTTTTTCAGGAGGGAGTTTTGTGATGCAATTGTATCACTTTTTTGAACATAAATTGTTTTTAGAAGAAAAACGCTTTATTTCGGTGGCCCCAGCCAACTTGCTGGACTATTTAGCTCTCATCCAACACCGGACCAGAACTTGTGGCACAGAACGCTGTCAGGGGTAAGTCAGTGATGATCGCACACCATTGAAGGTGAGGCTGAAATAGAGATTCATGTCAAAACATCCGAACTATCCCTTTAACGTTACACCAAACATCCACTCCAACACTCAAGGAAATTCACTAATAGTGTAACTTTTTATCCTAACTGTGTTAAAATAACACTGCTTACTGCATATTTGATCGAAGACTGGAAATTTAACACTGACCGATTTTCTGTGTAGCACTGCATCTCTGCTTTTTGCAGATGTGTTGCTGTTGCAGCAAGCTATGATCTCCAACTCTGACTGGAGTGCTTCGCAGCTGAATGTGAAGCAGTTGAGATGAAAATCAGCACCACCAAATCTGAGACCATGGTCCTCAGTTGGAAAAGGGTGCTCTCTGACTCTGGGAGGAGTGGAGGAGGTCAAGTATCTTGGGGTCTTGTTCATGAGTGAGGGATGGATGGAGCGGGGGATCGGCACAGCGTTTGCTGTGATGCGGACTTTATATCAGCCTGTCGTGGTAAAGAAGGAGCTAAGCCAAAAGGCGAAGCTCTCGATTTACCGGTCAAACTACGCTCCCACCCTCATCAAAATACCGGATACAAGCAGTCAAAATGAGTTTCTTCCGCAAATTAACAGTGGCAGTACGTTCAGTCAAGCCCCTCCCTCGCCCGGCACTGGCTGCTTAGTGGTCGTTCACCAGATTCACAAGTGAGTGACATACTGCATTTCCATTTCCAGTCCCAGCCGACAGCACCCACCTGAGCTGAAATGAACTGAGAAAGGAACGAATAAAAGAAATGATGAAATTGAAGAAATAATCTGTTCGGTCACGTTCACTCAAAACGTTCTTTTGAATGAATCACTCGCGACCAACACAACACTCGAATAGAGGATTCATCACAAACATTCAAAGCAACTGTATAGTACCTCAGTGCTATTTCCAATCCACCAGATATAAGTAACTGTTCCCACTTGGCTAGGCCACAGAACCGCTGTCAGGTTCACTTCCTTATTCTTCACAGCCACAAACGGAGCTGATAGATGGATGGATTCCAGCTGACCTAACAGGGAACACAAATACTTGTACATAAATAGAAATAAAAAGCATGTATTATCTAAAATGTATTGCTTATGGTCATTATCGAGAATTGTGTCTGTGTTTAATTAGGATCAGTGGCCTCTCTGTTCTGTGGCACATCTAATTGAGCATTGCCACACTTTTATTCTTTAGTATGATCCCCATTAGATTCCAAAGTGGCCGCTAGTCTTCCTGGTGTCCTCAAATAATTCAACAAAAACATACAAAGTCTAAAATTTCTCTATTAAGTAAAAAGGAAGACACTGAAGAAAACAGTATTCAACAGATAAAAAAAAGGAGAAACTGACAAACAACCATACACAATTTGAATGGTCAAAAAAATAAATAAATAAATAAAATTGCAAGTGCATACTGTACATTAACTAGACTAAGTGCAATTTCTGGAAAAAATGCGTGGGAATGCTGAAAGCTGAATGCTAAGATTTGAATGCATGTGGAATTCTTATGAAGTCAATTGAGAGATAAATTATGAAATTCTAACCCCCTGGTTATTGGACAATACCAACTGTGCCACCGAGCAGTATCAGACACCTGATGATAAGTTATATATGGAAGTGGGCATGCAAAGGGATACTTAGAAAAAGTTTAATGACTGTCCCATTGAAAATGAATGGGGAAAGTTGATATAAAATGTTAAATTGTGCAAATCCTGTAAGTAATATGGAATCAGACAATATATACCCCAGGAGGCGTGAATTTTTTAAGCTAGTTGAAATTTGAACAATTTAAATTGGAAGTATTATGTGGGAGCTGTTAGGCGGCAACAAAGTGTGGAGAATAAAAATCACAATTACATAGATTCCCCAATTACAAGGAATTAACTAGTTCATGTGTAATATGTATTTTAATAACTTTTTCACCAGTTGCGATAAATAAATGCAAGACAGCAACAATTGAAAAAGATGCCGTCTACTTAAAAAAATAAATAAAATAAAATTATGACTAGCTCACATATAATGTGTAGGTAGAGAACTGCAGTCTCTGTGCCATGGCTGTTTTTCCCTACTGCAGTCACCCGGTAGATCCCCGCGTTTTTGTAGATGTGTTTGATCCCATCTTCAATGGAGCTCAGATTGGAATATGTCAGTGCGTGACCATCCCCAAAGTCAAATGTGATGCTTGTTCGTGACGTGTCACCCTGGAAAGAAGAGACAGGACATCTGAAGATTTTGTCTGCAGTGTACAAAATTGACATCATTGTCTTAAATATGGTCTTCTATGACGAGATTGACAGTTGTCAAATATGTACTCCCCTCCAAAAGTGTTGGAAAAAGACAGTGTCTTCAATTTTCTTTTTTCCTGGAGTTTAACATGAATAAATGAATATAAGATAAGAGATCCAGTTTTCACCAGAAGTTGTTGGTCAGTAGAGGGAGCTACGGCAACACCCTCCCACTAAACTGTGTCTAAATGTTCTACACTACTATAATTTCAGGTTAGCGGCGACAGTGCTCCTAGTTTAAAAAAAAAAAGAAAAAAAAAAGCTACTATAGTATATTTTTATTCTAAGTCATTTTTAAAGATAAGTCATTCTGGAATACATTCTGGAGTCCCTTTTTTTTTTTAAATTATTATTATTTTTTTAAACATTTATTTTACAGAATGAGACCAAGAACAATAGGGCTCAGATTCGCACCAAAAATCCTCATTCCCAAATTGTGGGTGCATTTGGAAATACTTTGAAAGACCTCAATCATAGGCATGGTAAATGGACAGCTTTTTATATGTGCTATAACTACACCATAAGGTGCCCAAAGCACTTTACAATTTAAGCCTCACATTCACACACCAATGGCCAACCGCTGACATGCATGGCGTTGGCAGATAAATTAGGAGCAAATCGGGGTTCAGTGTCTTGCCCAAGGACACTTCAACATCGTCACTAAGGGTGAGGATCGAACCCACAAACTGAGCCATGCCGCCTGAAGCGGGGGGGACCATTCAAACTTAAATATTACTCGATTATTTAATTTAGAAGTACTATTTTCCTTCAAACAATGTAGCCACATGCACCAAAATGTATTCTTGGTGACTCCAGATGTTTTTGAGAGCAAACAGAAAGCCTCCAGTTGGCTGTGGCTGAAGTGAAGAGAGCAGAGTGGGTAGCAAAATGCCACTTGGACACAGGCCAGAGCCCAATCAACTTTGGCTGGGTCGCCTGGACGAAGGTGTCTGTTGGAAGACCCAAAACAACACTGATAATGTTGACTTGAACACTTCAAAATGTTGAATTTATGGAAATGGAACTTTGAATCGATACAAGGGGTAATTTTGACCTATTGAACCAACTAAGGGAGTTCTAACAAATTTTACGATAGCGGGTCATTCATAATATTACAATGAATTTTTCTGTCAACAACTATTTCACTAATCCAGCTTGTGCACCAAAACATGAAAAAAGTACATTAATTACATTTACACTGTGCTTGCATTGCCATAAAATGTGAGCAGCCGTGATGTCACCCATTTATTGTCGCACACATACACATTCAACATTAAGCATTTCTAAACAAGCATTTAAGGCAAATTAAACACGGCTTAGCTTTAGATGAATTGCAGGTGGCGAGTTTTCCACTCTATAAACGTGATGGACCCTCCCGGACTGTGTGTGTCACTGTCAGACCAGAGAAGAATGCATCGAATTGACCATCACATGCTCTGATGAACACGATGAAATGCCCTCAGCTTGCCATGAGAACCGAGACCAAATGCACACGAAATGCTGCAGAACCACAACGTGAAGCATGAGATGTCGGGGGACTACATGTGTCCCATCCCAGTACGGCCTGCGCCCATCGATTTTTCATACACCCTATTATGTAATGTCAGATTTATTTGCCTTCACCCCTTTTTACTACGCTTGACTAGATTTTTCATTCACACCGTGACTGTTGTGGCAATTTTTTTGACAGCTTTAAAAACATCCCTGGGTATCTAAGGCAATCACAGCCTGTCACATGCTTGCCTATCCCGTCCCCCAGCATTGTCCCACGACACATCCCACTTTGTCCATGGTGGCATGAAACTGGGCAGCCGGGAAAATAGTGTAAATGCGGTCTCACAAATGAGCTCAGCAGCACAATATTGGTACAGGCATTGTTCAAAAGGTTGGCAGAATTAAATTCAACCTCTTCCCATCTGCACAAGAACTGAAAGTAAGTGATTGTGAAAAGGGAATATGCTATTGCAGTTGGTTTAACCAATTTATCAAAAAAGATTTTAGCTAATGTTTAGGATGTGACATTCTTTTTTTCAAATTCTGCAGTGTATTGGAAAACATGTTAGATGAGCTGAAATCAGCGAAAACAGTGTTCATTCATTCTACAACCTCGAGCAAAAAATATGGATTCACCAGTCTTGGACGAGCAGTCACTCAGACGTTTTATTCTGTAGATCAAACTCAGATAAAAAGCATGAAACAGTCGTAAGGTCATTCCAAAGTGCAACATCTTGGCTTTCAGAAACACTCAAAGAAATGAAGAAAATGGTCAGTTCATGTTACTTTTATAGAGAAACTGCAGAGAAATAAATATGGAATCACTCCATTCTGAAGAAAAAATATGGAATCCCTCCATTTTGACCAGAAAATAAGAACACACCCAGTCAATTTCCTTTCCTTAATTAGGCACCTGCCTCAAATTACATCTGCTCGTTAGTCAGCAGTTAAAAACAGTGCAGTTATCACACCTTGGAGGGCTGCTGGACCAAGTGGATTGGCAAGAATCATGGCTCCAACAAGGGAGATGTCTCTTGAGACCAAAGACAGGATTATCAAACTTCTTGAAGAAGGTAACTCTGCACGTATGGTTGCCAAAGATGTGGGCTGTTCACAGTCAGCTGTATCGAAGATCTGGACCAAGTACAAACAGCATGGGAAGGTTCTTAAAGTCAAGCGTACTGGTAGACCAAGGACGACATCTAAGCGTCAAGACAAACAACTAAAGGCCATATGTCTTGAAAACAGAAAATGCACAACAAGACAAATGAAGACGAACCGTTTATCCTTACTGAGGTCATGGGCATGCTGGAACCTGTTCCAGTTGTCTTCTGGTAGTAGGCGCAGTACACCCTGAAATGGTTGCCAGCCAATCACAGTGCTCTGCATGGACTTACAACCATTCACCTTCAGAATCACACCTAGGATCATTTTGGAATGTTTTAACCTACCATGCATGTTCCTGGAATGTGGGAGGAAACCGGAGTACCTGGAGAAAACTCATGCAGGCTCGGGGAGAACATGAAAACTCCACACAGGACTCGAACACAACACCCCTGAAATGTGAGGCGGACGTGCTCACCAGTTGTCTTGCAATGACTTCAGTACATTTCAATTTAAATCTAAATTAAAAATTGCTTTCTTGACACCCTGTATCAGGAACCACATTGTTACAATTCATTTAAAGGAAACACGGTACATAAAATATGTTTTACAATTATTTCCATGTTTCATTTCTCTCTAATTTCACTCATGTTTGGGAGCACATCTACCTTACAGTTCTGATGCTGTGGGTTCAAATCTATACTCCCTGACTGGAATTATCATGTTCAACCTGTGCCTGTGTGGGTTTTCTCCCGGTCAAAAACACTGGGCTAATCAAAGATTCTAAATTGTCCTTGGGTGTGAATGTGAGTATAAACGGTTGTTTGCAATTGGCTGGCAGCTGGGATAGACTTCAGCACACTCACGAGCCTGGTGAACGTAAGTGGTACAGAGAACGGACAATGCACCTTTGTTGTGTTGACAGACTTATTACAAAATTAAGTAAGTAGAATGTTTTCCTCAAAATCCGAAACAGAACACCCTTTTTTTGAGCCACTCAAGGACAGTCACAGAGTTCTTGTGAAGCCACTCCTTTGCTATCTTGACTGTGTTCTCAGGGTCATCCTGATGAAAGATGAAACATCACCACAGTCTCAGGTCAAGAGTGCTCTGGTGCTGCATTATTCATATTTCACTCTATCCTGACTAATCTTCCAATTCTTGCTGCTGAAAAACATCCCCACAGCATGAAACTGCCAGCAGCATGCTTCCCTGGCCAGATGATGGCTATATGTATTTCCTCCAAACATGATCTCTGGCAGTCACACCAAAGAGTCAAGGTAGGCTGCCATGTGCCCCTTACTGAGAGGTGTCTTCCATCTTCCAATCTACCATACAGGCCTGATTCATTGAGTGCTGCAGAGATGCTATAAGAGGCATATTCCCCTGTTCATGCTTAAGACAATTTCTTACGCACACCTTCCTTACCCACTTGAAATGCGCGGCGATTCTTCCATCTTGGCTTCTGACACACCCACCTGCGTAACCGGTGAAAACTTGCACAGAGGTGTGACCCATTGAATTGTGAAAATGTCTCCAAGTCCCAGATTGTGCAGTTTTCCTGAGACGTGAATTCCATAGGGATCTATTTGGACATTTGGAATATATTTCACACTTCAGACGGCACTTATGTGGAGTTCACAACCGGCATATGTCAAATAAAACAAATAATTTTAACTCACAATTGCCATCATTAGAATTAGTTGTTATGAGCTTCACTTTCAGACTTTTTTTAAACTCTTTGACTGCCAAATATATAAAAAAAAAAAACAACCCAACAGTGCCAGCCGATTTCGAGCATTTTCACTCATCTTTCAGGGCAAACAAAATATTGTGCACCACGACTACATAAACATAAAAAAAAGTATGTTTCTACCTTATTCTGTTCTTTCGTAATCACCATTGGAAAATGGGTAATTTGAGTGACATTGAAAAGATATTTTTGCACAACAGTGACTTAGACACTATTTTTTTGTGTTTGACGCTCTGTGAATTAGATTTAATGTGACAAAGGCTTTGATCATTGACGCCATACTTGAAAACGTTCAATTTCAACATATCAGTCGTGTTTCATGTAATTTCATATACCGCGAGCCCATTGAAAAGCGATACAATGCTGCCATCTGCTGGCCATAGTTAGTGGGTGTTTTTGATTCCACAACCCATTGAGCAGGCAGTGTTGCACAAGCCATTGCACTGCCCATTGAGGAAAAAACAAAACAAAAAAACAACTTAGTAAACGTCAATTAACGTTTATGGCGGCATTCATTAGGATTTTAGCATACGTCATTAAACGTTTTTTGGAGGTCAAACAGTTAAAGTTACCATTGGGTTCTTGGTCACCCCTGACAAAGATACACTACAATCAGGTGATGGCTAATGGTGGAGGGTGAGTAGTTTTTTCACTGAATACTTATTTACTCTGACTGAAGTTTTTTTTTTTTTTTTTTGGAGGATTACTTTTTTACTTTAACTTGAGTCCTATCTTTCTAAATCATCCATCCATCCATCCATCCATCCATTTTCTTAACCGCTCGATCCTCACAAGGGTCGCGGGGGTGCTGGAGCCTATCTTCTAGCAGTAGGCGGGGTACACCCTGAATTGGTTGCCAGCCAATCGCAGCTTTCTACATTAATTAACGAAATTAACTCTTACTTGAGTCAGGTTTTTGGCAGCTCCACCCACCTCTGCTGTCCTAGCATTCAGTATAGAACTGCAAAGTCTAATGAAGATTCCCAACCTCTGTGTAGATGATGATCCAACCTCATGAGATGATCTTTAGGTGTGCCACAGGAAATTTCGCTAAATGGATGGTTGGATAGTTTAAACATTATTTTTTCATTATTTATGGAATACAAATAATTTATCCATTCATTTATCTATGCCAGTGGCAAAAATTGACGGACAGAACAATTACATAAATGCTTATTAAAACTAGTTATCATTAGATATGTCATTTACTCAGCAAAATAAAATCTCCGTCTTCAACGAACCAATGCCAGCTTTCACACAAAGAAAACTATCGAATAAAGTGAGACAAGAGAATCATTATTTTGCTGTGTCATTTTGGTTTGGTGGTGCGCTGTGAGATTTTTCTAATGTAAATTATGTGCCTTGGCTCAATAAAAGTTGGGAAACATTGCTCTAATGAGACCTAACAAGTTTTACAAACAAATGATGCTTAAAAATAATAATGCTCTGTTTTGACAGCCAGACACTGACAAAGTATTCAATTAAGACTATATATATTGTGTCAGAAAAGTTTTGTTGCAAAAGATACATTTTAAAACCCAAATTACGAACAAGTTTTCCTCTTCAATGTAATCACCCTCAAATATTCAGTAAAATGGACTTCAGCTCTTAGCAGCCATTTAACTTTGTTCTACATGCTTTTATATAAATATTCCTAATCAAAACAGCTCATGTGCGTGTGTGCGCGTGCATGCGCCCTAGTGTACAGCAAAAGATGCATCTTATAAGATCCACTATGCCAGGTTGTCAAGCAACGAGCAGAGTGAGTGATGAGACCAGACTTTCTAGGGAGGGTCATCATCGGGGATGAATCATGGATCTTTGAGTACTATGAACACCCCCAACATCAAATGAAAAAGCTTCGGTAGAGGAGTTGAACACCACCAAGGCCAGAGAAAGTAACATGGTGGAAGTCCAAAATCAATCACATTGAGACTCTTGCCACAGGGTTAGATGATCCGCCAGAACATCTACAAAGACATGCTGCAGAGTTTGCTTCGGTCAATGCACGAAAAGAGTTAATAGTTGCAGCTGGACAACTTGTCGCTGTCACCATAATAATGCGCCTCCTCAAAATGCCCCGAGTTCCTGGCTGAGAAGAACATTGGTGTGCTGGAGCAAGCTCCCCACTCACCCGCCCTCGCTCCAAACACAATTTCAAGGGGACCTGTTTTGACGACATGGATGGCATCAGTATGGCTGCTACAACAGAGCTGCAGAGAATCCCAGAAGAATCATTTCAGGCGTGCATGAAGGCATGGCAGAGACTGCTCGGAAAGTGCGTTAGGCTCCAGGGATATTACTTTGAAGGGGAAAACTTGTAGTTTACAGTTTGAATTTGAAATACAACTTTTGTGACACCAGTCCTGTAACTTTTCTTGGAACATGTTTATTACCGGTGGTGTAGTTTGGAGGAGTGAAAAACTGCACTGCATCAACTGCAGTATCCATTAAATCCAGAAGTTGAGAAAGTGTAATTTACCTGCTCCAGAAAAATGAGAAAGGTGATATTGGTGCCCAGTACAGCTGAAAGTGTACCCTCGCTGGTGACCAGGTGGAGACCTTTGGGTGCTTGCGTTGGACATTGCTGCCTCCTGGCTATGTACTCCACAATGACTCCATTTGTACAGTTGTTTGAGACCACCTTCCGGTATCTAGTGAGGAGAGGGGGGGAAATACAAATGTGGGTATGACTGATAGAATGATAAATGCTAAAACATACATGTATTTCTTTCTAACATGAAGCAAAATCTTGAAGGAAGAGAAATGGGAATTATTGAAAGTTGTCCTTGTGTTTTTTAACTGTATTTTTTTTTTTTATGTAGATAATACCAGAAACAAAACAAGGTTGATAGCAGATTAAAATAAACAAGGCCTAAAAGTACCTCACGTTTTACAGCGAAATGTATTTTTAAACCCTAAAGAATAATTTGTGAATTTATCCATGCATCAAATGTGATAAAAACCAAAGTAATATGTAGCTCATTGTTCTTATATGCGGCCTTTGTGTGATGATACACGATACATTAGACCAGTGGTATCCAAACTACGGCCCGGGGGCCATTTGCAGCCCGCTATCCATTTTTCAGTGGCCCGCGACATATGCTAAAAATGGCATTTGACTCAGTTCAAATAAAATAAAACAAAAATGTTTGGAGATGGTCAATGTAAGAAGGGAGGGTATCGAAAAACAGGTGCCATCAAAGGTTATTTTAGTTAACTAAAACTAATGAAAAAAATTAAAACTAAATTAAAAAAACCCCCCGAAATAAAATAAAAATGAAAATGCTTTTTAAAAAAACAAAAAATAACTGAAACGAACTAAAACTAACTATAATTCATTTTAGTCTTTGGTAATTAATTGAATGCATGATCCTTTGGAGATGATTTCAAATATGATTTTTAGTAGATTTATTTTGATACAAATCGGAATAATGATGTTTGAAAGTGTGTCACACAGAAGTGATGTCATCTAGCAGCAGCCAATAGAAAAGCACCTTCAGATGACGCTGCGGCCATGGTGTTTTTTTAATATTGCACACAAGTAATACACATTAAAAAAACAAAAAAATATTAATACTGAAACTAACAAACTAAACAAAAACTAAGCATTTTTTAAAGAACTAAACTAATAAAAACTAACAGAACCACCCTGAAAACTAATAAAAAACTAACTAAAATGAAAAATTCCAAAACTATAATAACCCTACTGCCATTTTACAAATAAATTGCTTTATATACTGTAGCATTTTTCTAAATACGCAAAAGCACAAATAAATTATTTGTACAATTTTTTAGGACTAACACAATTTCTCTTCATAACATTATGTGGCCCTTGCGTCCTTCTGATTTTCTGTATGTGGCCCTCAAATGAAAAAGTTTGGACACCCCTGCATTAGAGCAATATATTCAAAATGAGATTAAAATGGCATTCATCACACAAATAATACATAGCACATTTGTTTGTTTGTTTTTTCAACAAATATTATTCACCAAGCCTGTACTTTGTAAATACAAACACACTAAAGAATGAGTAACAACTAAATGATATTTTCTTTAAATTCACATACTGTAGAACATTCAAGCATTTCACATTTGAATCGTGGATAAAGTGGCTTGAAATGCTGCTGCCAGCTTCCAGCTGCCAAATACACAGTTGACTTCCTAAATTTTGCCTCAGGAATGTCATCGGCATGATGACATGCTTATCGGTTAGATTGTCCACTGGCAGCTGGCACTCCTGGATGAGGTGAAGGGCATAAAGTACGATGTAGCATTGAAATCATACACTCTGCCCCGACTCACCTGCTCCTAATTTTAATGCACCACACGCACACACTTGTATATACACTGGGTGGGGCCACATTCACGGTGTAAGGGTAGAGCTCGCCAGTCGGCGAGCTGGCGGACTCAGTAACAGGGTTAGGTGTCACTAGTACGCTGGCGTGACGACCGGGGCCTCTTCCCACCGGGCTCGGTGTTCTGGTGTTCCGCCTCTCCCCCGGTGCTTCCTCCTCTGCTTCCCCCCTCCCGCCGCTGTGCTCCTTTCGCACGGCTGGAGGTGGGGTGGGCACGTCTTCCCTCTCTGCGCTGCTGCCCGGTGCCGTTTTCCGGTGGGGGGGGGGGGTCTCGTGGGGGGCGGGATTCGCGGGGCGGTTGGCGGTCATCGGGGGGGGGGCGGCTTGTTTGGGGGGTGGATGGAGGTATGGGTGGGTGGGGGGTTGGGTGTTGGGGGTCGGGGTGTGTTCGGGGGTTTGGGGGCCGGGGGTGGCGGGGCCTGGGTCGTGGCGGGTGGCGGGTTTGGGTGGGGTGCGGGGGGTCTCGTGGGGGGCGGGATTCGCGGGGCGGTTGGCGGTCATCGGGGGGGGGGCGGCTTGTTTGGGGGGTGGATGGAGGTATGGGTGGGTGGGGGGTTGGGTGTTGGGGGTCGGGGTGTGTTCGGGGGTTTGGGGGCCGGGGGTGGCGGGGCCTGGGTCGTGGCGGGTGGCGGGTTTGGGTGGGGTGCGGGGGGGTCGTGGGGGGATGGGGGCTGGGGACCGGTGGGGCGCTGTGGGGGCCCGCCGGGCCTCGTTCTGTGGCCTTGGGCTCGGGGGTGTGGGCCGGGGCTGGGGCGGGGGTGTTCCGGGCGTCTGGGCCGGCTCGCCAATCGGGGTCCGCTCGGGTGGCTTGGGGGTGGCCTTGGTGCTGCCGCGGCCTGGGGATTCCGGTGGGGGGGGGGGGCGTTGCTCGCTTTGCTGGACCGCGGTTGACGGCTTCTTTCTTTGGTGGTGGTCCTTATGCATGCCAGATCCATCGCACCAGCATCTACTGAAACTCAAAGAGAATTTGCCTCTCCCTCCCACAGCCCCTTGAATCAGTGGTTGCTGGTGTCTGTGGATCTCACTTTGCTTTATCTATCCTTCCCTCCGTCCTCTCTTTAGTTTTTCCTCTGGTCACTTGAGATCTCAATTTATTGGAAGTTTGAGGTTTCTGGGGTTGGCATAAGACTCTGGTTTTGTCACCACGCAGGAGGGGTTTGGTTGGTGCTGGATTTCACTTTGATGGATTGGATGTACTGGCTTCTATGGATCTCACTCTGCCTCATCGATCCTTCCCTCCTTCCTCTCTTTAGTTTTTCCTCTGGTCTCTTGAGATCTCGCTAATTTGTTGGAATTTAGAGGCTTCCAGGGTTGGCGTAAGACTTTGATTTTGTAACCATGGGGAAGGCAGGAAGTGTTTGGTCGGTGCTGGATTTCACTTTGATTTATCTTTCTTTTCTCTTTATTTTTTCTGACCTTTTCTCTGGTCTCCTGACCATTTGAACCTCACGACTCTGGCAAGATTCTGAAGTACCTGGTTAAGGCGAAGGGTAATGGGATATTTACAAGGTTTTAGGTGAATTAATGAGTATAAATTTATACGTATTTGCACGCACACGCACGCGCACGCACGCACGCAAACGCACGCACGCAAACGCACACACGCAAACGCACACACACACACAAAAAAAAAAAAGAGCAATGATGATAAGACGTTGAATCGGTAAGACTACCGAAAGAACAATTCTGAGCTCTTTTAAAAGAAAAAAAAAAAAAAAAAAGAAATCATACACTGAGGACATGTTTGAAATGACATGAAAATCTTCGCATCATAAATGTGTAAGACTCCCAAAAATATTCACCATCCATCCACCCATTTATCTTACCAATTGTCCTTATTAGGGTCGTGGGTGTGATGGAACCTATCCCAACTGACTTGGGGCGAGAGGTAGGGTACACTCTGGACTTCCCACCAGCCAATTGCAGTCATAGTAGAAATGTGTTGTGAATTTATTGCAGGGTTCTTTTCAATCTCGTCAAAAACATAATTTTCACAATAACATCCAACTTGAGGTCAACTGAAATGTGCAACTCAAGTGTACTTTTATAATTGATACACAGTTTCTTTCATCAGACGACATGCCAAAATGAAACCTTCCAAAATACAGCACCCCTTGCCTGTCATTTTTTTGCAATACATGCTACATTTTCAGCAGTTTTAGCTTTCAATGTGTGTTTTTAGCTTTCTAACTGCTGTCCACTCATAAGTAATGGAAAAACTATAATTATAAAAATTAACAATAAATGATGTGGTCACCAGATCTATTAAATGCTGAAATATTTCCTATTTTAAGGACTTGTTAGGGATGCCCTGGTTTGGCCTTCTACTTCCTGAATGAAGGAGTGAGCAAAAATGTCAAAGTTTATCACTCTATGCAACTGCAGCAAAAATAACTGAGTGTGAACCTTCGTTACGCAAACCAAATAATAGGTCTTAAAAAAAAAGTAGTCTTGAACATCCCTAATTTTAAGTCGCCTGCATTTTCATCAAAATGGTAAATGAATACCACAAGAGACTGCAATATTGTGAAATGCAATATAGGTGCCAACAAATAGGTTCTAAAAAGTGACGTTTTGGCACACTGCGCAATGGCAAAAGAAAAATGCATCAATCTGTTCAACAGAGTTTTATGGAGGAAGGTTTGTGCCATTGCATAGTGTGCCCATGCAGTTAATTTCATTAAGTCAAATTCATTGGTAAGGTCCAATCGAGTCTTCATCTCAAAGGTCATCCATTGCAAGAAGATGCACCAGAGCTCAGATTTAAGTATCAACAGGAAGTATTGTGGCTTGGATTATGAATAATTTTGAGAACATTGTAAAATACATTTTGGATGCCATAACGAAATGTGGGAAAAGTGTATGGTAATTTTATTGGTTTCTGCTGTAAATAATTCAAATTTTAGATTTTTTTTTTCTTAAACATTGCCATTTAGGGTACAGTACAATCAAGCCATATCCTTTTCAGCAAACCATTGTTAAACTTGTGTTTTTTTTAAGACATTCTTTATTTAGATTGATATATTGACGATGATCACATTGTTCGCATTAGTATATAGCCATCAGCTCTTATGTCCATTAATCTGTCTTTCTTGGCCTTCAGAAACTTTAATGTATCTTGAGCTACACATTTGACCAAAACCTGTGAATCAATTGTCATCCTGTGTTTACCCAGTGCTGTTCAGGAAGGTCATCCCTGTATTGCAACTCCTGGACATCACCGATGGATGGAACCAAAAGGCAGGAGCACACTTGCCATCAGTCCGTCGGTCGTAGCCATAATCACTGTAGGGATCCAAGCACAGACAATACCATTACCTATGTCATTTGGAACTGACTCGCTGTCCTTTGTGGAAGGTATTTTAAGTCAACCTGGGAATTTACCTTTATTTGACATGGCATACGTTGTGGCTACAAGAATGGAACTCATTTGTTGCAGAGTAGTAAGAACATATACCTGTGATGTGAGTGAAATCTTTCTTTATGTTGCTGTGCCGTTTGTGTTGAAATCTTCACTGGTTAAAGGTTTACACTGCAACATCCATGCTATTTTGTTTAGCCTGACTATGACGTTTTGCATTTTTAATTAGCATTAAACTGGTGGACAAGAAGCTATGTGTTTGTAAAACGAAGTATGTGTCTAATTCAAGGTGCATTGCAGAGTTTATCACTCACAACTGTCACCTCTGGCAAGAAGTGTAACTGCAGCCTCTATGTCAAGCTCGTGCAAGGTATGTGCACGTGAATAAACACTTCGTTTTTTGCGTTTTTGTTGGAGTCTGACCTGGAGTTCGGGCTGTGCTAGTGGCCGGTGTATTTTTTTTATTTTTTTCAGTTTCCATCCCAATTGTGTTGTACGCTAACACAACACTACATGCCACAGGAACAAACATGTTGTCAACCTCCACCACTCCACCCCTCCCCCAAATGACTCGATCTTGCAAAAAGATTGCTTACTGTCAATGAAATCCAAAAGTACTGCCTATTTGGTACTTTATTGGAAAAAATGACATAACATCTATGTACCCAAGTAACAAAACTACAGTGTCAAAAGCACTGTTTCCCTAAAATGGGAAATAATTGTTACAATGAGTTCAACATGTACACAAATGCAAATGTGGTGTAATGGCTGATGAAAGCTTGCTATGCAAGATATGGTGGGGGAGGGGCTGAGTTTGTTGACGTTGCATACGGATTATGTTATTGATCCGAGAATAGAAGAAAGCTATGGAGTTAAATTAGGGTAAAAAGTTTTGTACTTGGGAAAAAAAAAAATTGAAACTGAAAATTGTTGTGTTGATCTTGAATTTCACAAAATATAAAAAGGTATTCAAAATAAAAATAAGCGTGTGAAAAAATTTTTCGGGTCAAAATTAATTTTGATTCACTTCGGTCCTGCCTTTGAATAAATTATTTATTTTCATTTTTTGCTTCGATATATATTTTGACATTTGAGGTCTTATTTTTTTCAGTTGCATGTTTTTTTCTTTTCAGATTCAGATCTTATTTTTTTTGTGTTTCAACACATTTTTTTTTGTTTCAAAACTTTTTTTTTCACTTTCAAATCGTTTTTCACTTTCAGATCTTTTTTTTTATTTTCAGTTTCAAGTCTCTTTTTTTCAGTTTCAGATGTTTGACCCAAATGTTACGTGGGGGCGTGGTGTCAACTGAGCGGGGCGTGGAATCTTGAGTGACAGCTACACAAAAGCGTTTGGAAACACCCCCCAGTGACAGTGCCTTCAGGGAACGTAGGAATTAAAAGAACTCAACACAACATATATACGCCATATTCGTGTGATTGGCAGCATATGAATTGATGCCAGTGACAAAATTCCACTTCAAAGTGTGTTTTAGACAGTACTGTGCACTAATTACGGTCTAGCAGCAATAGATTATGACTTATGATTTTGCCGTACAACAGCCACGTTTAAATGTCTCATATGTCCGATGTCGATGTTGGCATTGTGAACGCATCGTATTCTCCACTTGCTTACAAGACCAAGGATGGCGTCCGGCCGGTCACCGTCTTATCATCATTGCCCTCTCTCTCCCTCTCTTTTTTTTTATTTTATTTTGTGCATATGTGTGCGTGTGTGTAAATACATGTAAATTTGTACTCATTAACTCATTAATTCACCTTAAACCTAATAAAAATCCCATTACCCTTCACCTTAACAGGATACTACAGTCTCGCCAGAGTCGTGCAGTTCATAAGTTCAGGAGACCAGAAGAAAGGTCAAACAAAATAAAGATAAATCAAAGTGAAATCCAGCACCAACTAACACATGATTACAAAATTAGAGTCTTACGCCAACCCCAGAAACC
The DNA here is from genome assembly GCF_051991245.1 of Festucalex cinctus. Lineage (NCBI taxonomy): Eukaryota > Metazoa > Chordata > Actinopteri > Syngnathiformes > Syngnathidae > Festucalex > Festucalex cinctus. The sequence continues at coordinate 23,678,128 of NC_135416.1, read as the reverse complement.
TCTAAATTCCAACAGATTGAGGAGATCTCAAGTGACCAGAGGAAAAACTAAAGAGAGGAAGGAGGGAAGGATAGATAAAGCAGAGTGAGATCCACAGACACCAGCACCCACTGATTCAACGAGCAGTGGGAGGGAAAGGCGAATTCTGTTTGAATTTCAGTAGATGCTGGTGTGATGGATCTGGCATGCACCAGGACCGCCACCAAAGAGGGGAACCGTCGACCGCGGCCCAGCAAAACGAGCACGCCCCCCCCCCCCCCCCCCCCCCCCCCCCCCCGCAATCCCCCAAGCCGCGGCAGCACCAAGGCACAAGCCCCCACGCCACCCGGGCGGGTACCGGTCGGCGAACCAATCCAGACGCCCGGGGCGTCCCCGTCTCGGCCCGAGCCCATCGCCGAAGAACGAGCCCGGCAGGCCCCCACGGCGTCCCACCGGTCCACAGCCCCCACTCCCCCCACGACCCCCCCGCACCCCACCCACACCCGCCACGGCCCAGCCAGGGTATATTTTCACTGCAGCCAGAAAATTGAGAATGGTAGTTAATTGTTACAGCATGTGTTTCGGTTGGAAAGATTGTCTGGGATTATGATACTGTCATTTTTGGTGTTTCGTTGTCAATGTCCTTTAATGACATGTGGATAAGTGCTTTGTGACTTTGTGTCTGTGGAAACCACCATACAAATGAAGCTTACTTACTTACTTGATGGGCACTGGCAGAGAATGTGATGAGGAAGTGGCCAGTTATGTGGAGTCCATCAGCAGAATATACAATTATTTATACATCAGGCTGAGTTGTACTACTCCCGAAAGCTTGTGAATTTTATTGGAATATTCCCTTCATCTCTCAGGAGCTAATCTGGGGGCATATGATGGTTAAAAATATAAAAAGCTCACCATTCAAAGTCAGCCTCTGTGCAGTCGCAAGGACCTGACGACATTGAAACCAAGTACAGCTTTCCCATCACACACCTGGACGTGGGCTTCAGCTTCCGATAGATTCTTTTCACTCCCATCAGACAGGGCTCCCCCTGTGGATCAATTTCAAAGAAGTGGCAAGTTTAAAGATGCTAATTTTTCCAGCTGTCTCACCTGCCATAAAGAACAACCTGGATGCAATCATCAATGTATCATGTATGTTTCACACTGTGTGGAAATGCACATTTGTGTTGTTAAGATTTGTTGGAGTATGGCATGCATATTTGTTTTGAGGATGATGCTGTGTGCTATTCTCAACATCTTTACAGCTCTCTTATGATTCTGATTGAGGTTCACTTGTGTTTTTTTGTGCTATTTTTTTCCCACTGCACTTCTCCTTAGCACAACATTCTGCCTTTGTGCATTAGGTGTCACTCATGACATGTTTAAAGATTCTGGCTACTTCCACTAAGAGAAAATTCCAGCAACTAAACCTGTCTACCTAATCTTTTTTAAGTGTGATTGACAGTAGCGTAATATGGAAGAAACACATTTGTTTGAATCTAAGCATGTGGGTGCCGAGATTGAAATTAGTTATGTCAAAATAAGGAAAACAATTTTCCATCTTGGCTTCTGGTGTTATCAGGTTGAGGGCTTCCTGCATATGCACACAAAATGATTTACTTGGAGCACATGTCACAGATGTATATTAGCATTTACAAACATCAGAAATCCCACTTTAGTGTATCTCTGTGTTATTTGACAGTTGATGGTGAAGGTTTAGAAAAACATGACCTTTTTTTTTTCTTTTATTTTCATTATTTAAGAGTCTTTTTTTTTTTTTTTTTTTTTTCTTTTTTTTTTTTCCAAACCCTCGCCCGGCCCCCGGAGCCCGACGCCCGGGCCGGGGAGGGAGCCCCAGGCCCAGGGAGAGGGAGGGGGAGGGGCCGCAGGGCAGACAGGGAAGGGGGGGGGGGCGGGGGAAGCGGGGAGAAGACGACAAGAAGGCGAAAGGGCGGCTGCAGGGCAGGAGGCGGGGGGGGAGAGGAGGAGGGAGGGCGACAAGGGAAAAGGGACCGGGAGGCAGAGGAGGATGGGCGGGAGGAGGCGAGGAGGGAGAGGCGACGGGGGGGAGGAAGGGGGAGGGGAGAGGGAACCACGGGGCACACCGGAGGCCCACCCACCGCCCGACCACAGGGGACGGCGTCAAGAAAATTGACTAATTAGCATGCAGTAACACCAAGTGTTGATGCTTAGTGCCCACTAGAAATTGATCTTAAGGAGTTATTGAGTATAGTGTCGTATAGTGTGGTATGCTCGAGCCCACTAGCAGCAACTAGGTTCCTGACTATATAAAAATAAAAACAATCAGATACAAAATACCAAATACAGGAGCAGCGAAAACAGAAGTTGTAACGATGTGGTGGCTCTCGTTAACAGGCAGAATCTTGGCAGGATTAAGTTGCCAAATTGAGATTAAAATATTCTATGTACATAGACCATATTTGTTTAAATCTTGATACTTGATTTTTATTTAAGGCAGAGATTTTTTCCATTGAGATATAATTTATTAGTAAGTTTAACCAGTGGTCGATATTTAGAGATTGTTTATTTTTCCAATTGACAAGGATTATTTTTTTAGCAATAGTAAGGGCTATAAATATAGATTGAGATTGTTTACATGGTAGCTCAGTTATTGTTAAGTCACCTAGTAAACACAGTCTTGGAGATAAAGGAAGCCTACAGTTTAATATATCAGCGAGCTTTTCCAAGATTTTAGTCCAGAAATGCAGCACTGGAGTACATGACCATAAAGCATGAAGATAAGTATCGGCAGTGTTTTGTGAGCACTGGAGACAAATGTCGGAGTCAGAGAGTCCCATTTTTTTCATCATATATTGTGTAATATATGTTCTATGAAGTATCTTATATTGGATAAGTTGCAAATTTGTCTGTTTGGTCATTTTAAATACATTTTCACAGATTTGGGTCCAAAAGTCTGGTTCCGGAACTATAGACAAGTCTTTTTCCCATTTTAAAGTCGGTAAATACGTTTTATTTGTGTATAAAAATAACTTATATATTTTTGATATTTTCTTTATTGTTGTTGGAGAAAGCTTTATAATATCTTTAGCTAAGACAGGCAGTTGGAGCGTATCCTGAAGTGTTGGGATTTGTTTCTTAACCATATTTTTAACTTGCAGATAATGTAAGAAATTTCCCTTTTTTATTTCATATTTCTGGACCAAGTTTGTATACGATATAAACCTATTATCTGAGAAAAGATGATGAAGGTGTGTAATTCCTTTCTGCTCCCATAGGCTTAAATGGAACGACTGATTATTAAGTTGAAAGTCGGGGTTATGCCAAATGGGAGAGATTATTTAAGAGTCTGAGGCCAATTCGTAAATCTGGCAAGCATTGTTTAAAGAGGTTTATAATAGACCTAAAATGACGCCTGTGAACACAGTGTACTGGATATCAAACAAGAGTCTAATCATGAAGGCTGCAGAATGAATAACACGTTCTTGCAGTTTCATTTAATTGTGCAGGTCTACAATTTGCAGCAGTCAGCTAAGTTAAAGTACCACTGATTGTAACATTCACCTAAGTGAATGTGCCCCTGGGGGCACGGTGAGCAGCAGCAGCCGTGCTTGGGAATCATTTGGTGATCTAACCCTCCAATTTCAGTCCTTGATGCTGAGTGTCAAGCATGTATGCAAATGGGTCCCATTTTTATAGCCTTTGGTATGACCTGGCCAGGGATTGAACCCACAACCTCCCGGTCACAGGGCGGACACTCTAACACTAGGCAATTGAGCTGATAAAGTGAATGGTCTGTTGTGGTCAGTTGGCAGCATTTTTCACAGGCCTTTTCTGCACGGAGGAGAAGTTGGCGCTGCTGGACAGTCTGCGCTGGTGAGCTGGATGGATGGATGGATGGATGGATGGATGGATGGCGTTTTTTGGACTGGACTGTTCTCGGCGTTATGGCCATGATATTCCTCGAGGGACAGTGTCGGTGTCTGGCGGTTGTGCTCATTCAGCCGCATGCCTGCACCGGCACAGTTTCTGATGGGGGAGTGTCGGGGCCATCCGACTGCCCCACCGGGCACCTGCGGGTCGCTTGTGTTTTTTGCGCCAGGAAACAGGCAGCATTTTTCTCAGCCCTTCTGCTCGGAGGAAAAGTCGGCACCACTGGACAGTCTACGCTGGTGAGCTAAGATGGATGGCGGTGGAGCTGAGGACGCGAACGTCGCCGCTATGCACGGTGGTGTGTGCGAGTCGTGGACTGGATGGAGTTTCGGCGCTTGGAGGAGAGGCAGTTTTGGATGGGACTGGAAAATTAGACCATTCTATTCATGTGTATGGTGCTCATCGCGAACGCAGCGACTGCTTATTTATGAGCTAGCTTATAAGCAAACTTAGCTTAGCTTGTAGCAAACGTGTGTGACGTCATGCATGCTGAGATCACGTCTCTGATCAACTGCTGAAAGGAGGCTGATTCTGTCCTCTTTCATCTAAAAACTGCTTCAAACATCAAACATCAAAGCGTATGTAGGGATGGAAGAATGTTGATTTGTTGTGATTGTATTGTATTGGTGTTAATGTTTTATGCCATGTTTTTTTTTTTTTGTGTGTTTCTGTAAAGCGCTTTGTGACAGTTCAGGCTGTTTGAAAGCGCTCTATAAATAAACTTGAGTTGAGTTGAGTTTTCCTCAATTACTTTCTAAAGCAGGACTACTAGGTAAAATAAATAAATAAATTAAATAAATAAATAATGGCATTTTTTACTCACACCGACCCCTCATAATTAGCACAATGGAACCGACTAGTTATTCATGTATTTGTACCTTAAGGAATGTACTTTACTATTATCCCTGCTTGGGCTTGGCAACTATAGTTACATTTTATAAGGTGGTAAATAAACTTGGTAAGAACAAACAAACACTCATACATTCATTTTCTGAACTGCTGATCTTCATGAACAAACGGGGGGGAATTAAAAATAAGTACTGTATTTGGAAGTTCTGGAGTTCTGAATGGTGCAACACCCTACACTATAATATGGGACTATGCCACAAATGCTTTTTACGTTTCATTGGGTTCTACTGTATCTATTCAGTATCTTTAGGGTGCATTGTGGAGTTTAAAATGTTGTTAAAAACATTTTGTGCATCAATCAGGGTTTTTCCTGACTTAAATTGAGGCACCACCTTTGGCTTTCAAATAACCATTGTGGAAGGAAAATTAGTCTTAAAGCATTAAGTTTATTTTAAGCATAATATATATTCTTTTTTTTGTCTATTTAGTTCAATTGATTCTATATTCAAAATCATCTATATTGTGTATGTCTGGATATCCCTTATATTTGTTTTTAGGCATCGGATTAAAAGATGCCACCTCCTTTATAAAGCTCTTATTTGGTATCAATGATATTTAGTGATCACCTTTATTAGAGTTAGCTCAAGTATGTAATGCCTAATAAGGAACTTGTACCCTGTACACTCAGATTAAAAATCAGATGCTGTACCAACTGAGCTCCACAGGCTCTAAGTGGGTCAGTGTGAGAGCACGCTTCAGTGCTATACTTGATATTTTATTATTTTGTGATCAAAAGGGGTAATGCCAGAACAGGGCCAAAAACAAAAGCATTGCCACATTTCCCCAAAATATTTCATCATCCTCCCGCATCACTCTCTCCTGTAGATATAAGATGATACACTTTAAAAACATTTTGGTCAAATGGAACACAATTATGGATCAAAGTGGACCGATCCACTTTATAGGTCAATCTGACCCAATTTTCTGGGCTGTTTTATACAAAATGGCCAAAATTAGAGGATATGACTCAACTTTCTGGGTTTTATAAAATATTATTATTAGTCTTCTTATTATTCTTCTTCTTCTTATTATTATTATTATTATTATTAGGGATGTTCGATACCACTTTTTTTCAGACCGATACCGATACTCAGACCCTCAGTACTCACCGATACCGATACCAACTGCCGATACAAGTAGTACATTTTGACAAATAAAAAAAAATCACTAAAATATATTTTTAAACAAATATATTTCCTTTAATTTTGACAAAAAAAAACAGCACAGTCACTCTTCAATAGTCTTAACGCTCAAAATAAAACACAAAAATGCTCTTTTAGTTTAAGATTCACAATTTTGAAGTATTTCCAAACCGGTGAAGTTTTGGTGAAAAATTGCTGCAAGCTAGCGCCAGTTACAGGCAAGGAGGACTCACTTAACGTCTTCCCCCTCTGCCATCGGTCGCTTGTACTCGTCTGCGTCACGAGTACTCGAGTACTTGAAAAAAGGCTGGTATCAGCCCGATACCGATACCTGGTATCGGTACTCGCCCATCCCTAATTATTATTATTATTATTATTATTATTATTATTATTGTTGTTGTTATTATTATAATTATTTCGCAAAAAACAAAAACAAACAAAAAAGGTTTGGTCAAATTGAATTGGTTGCTTTTATACAAAATGAGGCAATTGTTGACCCTAAGTTAGCTCAAAATGATCCAAGTTAGAGGATCTGACTCAACTTCCTGGGTTGCTATGTACAACATTAACTTTTTTTTTTCTGGAAAAACAAAAATTGTTTTGATACATACTTACCGTACTCAGAAGCTTTCTGTGACAGCAACTTAATTATTCTCAGATACTAAATGAATGTTAGTTTTAAAAGTACTGGATTAAGTAATTATAAGTCCAAACAATAAATACATGATGTGCTCACGAGGGTCGCAGGAATGCTGGAGCCTATCCCAGCTGTCTTTGGGAAGTTGGCAGGGTACACCCTGAACCGGTTGCCAACCAATCGCATGGTACACACAGACAAACAACCAACCCATGCAGGAACGTGGCGAGCATGTAACCTCCACACTGGAAGGTCGAAGCCCGGATTTGATCTCACAACCTATGCACTGGGAGACAGACATGCTAACCAGTCGGCCACCATGCCGCCTTCTATGAGGATGACTCTGATTAATTTTGGAGAAAAAACAGTTATGTTGCTATGTTTTATTTTTAGTATAATTTATTTGCAAACATTACCTTTTCTGAAACAATAGAAACAAGATTTTATCACAAAAGAATTAAATTTTATTAAGTTATAGCTAATTAACTCGTTTACTGCCAACGTTATCAAAAAACAACCCCCAATGCCAGCGGATTTCGAGCATTTTAACTCATTTTTTGAAGCAAACAGAATATGGTGATCTTTTGCTACATAAACAACATGGGTACCACATGAAAGATCGCATTCCATTCTTTCATTAGAAAAAAAGTATGTTTCTACCTTATTCCGTTATTTAGTAATAACCATTTGAAAATAGGTCATTTGAGTGACATTGAGTGAAAATTGAAAAGAAAAGCTAAATTTTCTCCACAACAGTGACGTTGATACTAATATTTTTTGTTTAGTGACACTCCGTCAAATTAGGTTTAATGTTACAAAGGCTTTAATCATTCACGTCAGCCTTGAAAACGTTCTATTTCATCGGATTGCGTCATGTTTCATTGTAATTCGCAGCTGTAGTTAGGGCCCGAGCAGCTACCGCTGCCATCTGCTGGCCATAGTTCGTAGGTGTTTTTGATTTCACAACTCATTGACCCGGCTGCGCTGAACTTGGACGTTGCACTGACCACTGATATATTAAAAAAAAGAAAGAAAAAAAAAGTAGTTGACGTCACTTAACGTTTATGGCGGCACACATCGTGATTTTACTAAACGTTATTAAACGTTTTTGGCGGTCAAAGAGTTAATGTTTTTAAGTTACCCATACCCCAAAAACTAGTATAGTTCAATTTAATCAAAAATTATTTGTACAAATCACTCCTTAAAAGCATACAATGTTACACCAACTTCAAAAAGTTAAGTTAGTAGTAGTTTATGTAAAATTTTGAGTAGTGTGTACTTAATGTACTTGATTATTTTGAATGTTGGGGTTGACAGTGCTGAGCCAACTTTCTGTGTTGAATTATACAAAATGAGGCAATTATTGACCCAAAGAGGATCTGACCCAAATATATGGGTTGATTTGTACGAATGAACAGATCTTCGACTCAAAGTTGGGTCAAATTGACCCATGTAGAGGATTGGTTCATTTTTGATCCATGGTGGGTTATTAGGTGGGTTATTTTTGACCCAAGTGTTATTAAAGTATAAAAAGATAAGCTCCTATTTTTACCTCTGTCGACACAACGTAAGTGATGTCTTCTTCTCCTGCGCACATACGCTGGTTACTTTGAGGACATATTTGGTTCACACACCAGACAGAGGTCACAATTAATAGAAAACACTAAAGAAAGTTAAACACTATAGAAAATAAATAAATAAATAAAAACAAAGCTACAAAACAATAGAAATTAAAATAGTTAAATAAATAAAAGGGGATTAAAAAAAAAAGATCAATCAAATGACAAAACAAAAAAAAAGTAAGTCTTAAGCCTCCTCTTAAAAACATCATTCTCTGCAGACCTGATGCCCTCCGGCAGGCTATTCCATAGGTGAGGACCATAGTGGCTAAAGGCAGCTTCACCATGTGTCTTGGTCCTCACCTTAGGAACAGTTAAAAGGCCACTCCCAGAAGACCACAGGAGCCGCGAGGGGTAATAGGGTAAAAGCAAGTCAGAAAAATAAGATGGGCCAAGACCGTTAAGACATTTAAAAACTAATAAAAGTACCTTAAAATCACCCTGAAAAGCATGGGGAGCCAATGCAGCGATTTTAAAACTGGTGTAATGTTCATACACCCATTTGAGATTGATATGCAGTTGCTGCTCATTCAGAACTTCTTAGTGTTTGAAAATTTGCTTTATCATTATAACAAGGTGCTGTGACTACAAGACTGTGAAGTATGCATGTAACGACTCTGGAGCATTGGCAATTGATTAATATCACTATTTAGTCATATTGAACGATACAAGGGAAGCCAGCTAACGTTAGCTTGATCTGGAGAGCCTGGGCGAGTATGAAAACATGTACCATTCCACCATGATACACGGTTACAATACTAGCAATCAGTATTCCTGTGTTAGCATGATACCTGATTGTGAAGGTGCCACGTCTGATAATCTGCCTCTGTGCATCTCCTGTTAAAGATGGACCTGAAGTCGATTTTCACCAGCTGCCACTCCGAGCGATGACTAGCGTGGCCAAAAATCCTGGAAAACATGTATCTCTGGTTAGTACATAAAAATATACTCATATAGCCAATTATGACAAAACACAAAAAAAGGCAACGTTTATGTAAATAAGAACGCATATGTACTTTTGTTTAGAAGATGAAAAAGTTTGGAATCCAACGATATTTTTCAAGATTTTCCTTTATAACATTATTTGGATCAGCCATTTCAGTTAAATATATCATATAACAGATGAACACAGTGATATTTGAGAAGTGAAATGAATTTTTTTGGGGATTTACAGAAAGTGTCCCTTAATTATTTAAACAAAAACAGGCAGGTGCATAAATTTGGGCACCCCAACAGATAAAAGTACATCAATATTTAGTTGATCCTCCTAAAAAGAATAGCCTCGAAACGCTTTGTATAGCTTCTAATGAAAGTTTGATTCTGGTTGAAAGCTTTCTGGACTAGTCCTCTTTACAAAACATCTCTAGTTCAGCCAGGTTTGATGGTTTCGGAGGATGAACAGCCTGCTTTAAATCACAACACAGATTTTCCAATAATATTCAGGTCTGGGGACTGAGATGGCCATTCCAGAATGTTGTACTAGTTCCTCTGCATGAATGCCTTAGTAGAGTTTGAGCAGTGTTTCGGGTTATAGTAGTATTGAAGTATCCAGGCCTGACAACTTCAACTTTGTCACTGATTCTTGAACATTGATCTCAAGAACCTGCTGATAATTGACTGGAATCCATGAGACCTTCACCTTGAACAAGATTGCCAGTACCTGCACTGGCCACACAGCCCCACAGCATGATGGAACCACCACCAAATTTTACAGTGGGTGGCACGTGTTTGTCTTGGAATGTGTTCTTCATCCACCTTGCATGACGCCCCTTTTTATGTCAAAATACTCAATTTAAGTTTCATCAGTCCACAACACCTTATGTCACATTTGCGCAGAAAAGGCTTCTTCTGCATTTACTCCCATACAGCAAAGGTGCAAAGTAAGCAGAATAGTTGTACAATGCATAGTGACATGTTAATTAGAACTGTGCCTGTTGTCTTCTATTTCCTCACAATAGAAACTGACAATTGAAATGTCTTTTTGTATCCTTCCCCAAAATCATGACGATCAATTTTCGTTTTCAGGTCGTTTGAGAGTTGTATTGAGGCTCCCATGATGCCACTCTTCAGAGAAGATGCAGAGTAGAGACAAACTTGCAATCGGCCACCTTAAATTACAGAGTTGCACACTCTGACAGCATTGGTATTGGGTGACTGATTAAGTAGATGGATGATAGCGACCATCAATTACTTTAAGACAGTTAACGGCTTCAAGATGTGATTCATCAGCAATAAATCAGTAAAAGGATTTTTTTTTTTTTGGTTGAAATCAAATGAAGTTCCTGAGAGACACTGATCGATAGATTCCATTTATATTTGGCTGACTGTAACCTGCTGGTGAACTATCCATTTTACTATCACTAGAAATTGCTGTGGATACTCAGAGTCATGCTCAGAGACAAAGAAAATTAGAAAACGTAAACAATTAACAGTCAAACAAATCGGGTACTGTTTGATTTCTACAAGTCATCAAAGGTCACCAACACGCCCCCTCAAAATCGCACATAAAGCCAAACATATCATATTAAATAAAAGATATTTTGAGCCCTCTATTTCATGAGTATAATATTTTTTTCCCCATTAAAACCCTGACGTATAAGATCTGATACGTACATTGGCACAGATAATCCATTAGAGGGCAGTATCACCCAGCTGATGGCTTTTCCAGCGACCTTGCAAGATCGTCCCGAGAGACACCCATACTTATTAAAGGGGCTGGCTGCCAGATTCACTCAGGAAAATGCACTTTTTAAATACAGGATGTACACACCTTAACTTTCTCTCAGTCTACACATCTGTGTTTTTTTTATATTTTGTGGTCATTTCGTCCTAAACCCCCACCTTCCCAACCTGTATTTTACCATTTTGTGTTTGTTTTGTAAACAGCGGGACGTTTCAGTGGAAAGACAGTGTTTACACCCCTCCAGCCAATCGCAGAGCGGGGGGTGGCGTGTCGCAAACGGGGCCGGGCGAACGTGTCAGCTGCGTGACGTAAATCCCGCGGCAATTTGAAAGCATTTTTTTTTCTTCACTCACTCATTCACACACGTAAGCTTCTGTGAGTGAGTGAGTGAAAAAAAATAAAAAATCCGTGCGTGCTTTCAAATTGCCGCGGGAGTGACGTCACGCAGCTGACACGTTCGCCCGGCCCCATTTGCGACACGCCACCCCCCGCTCTGCGATTGGCTGGAGGGTTGTAAATACTGTCTTTCCACTGAAACGTCCCGCTATTTACAAAACAAACACAAAATGGCAAAATACAGGCTGGGGAGGTGGGGGTTTAGGATGAAATCACCCCAAAAGATGAACAAAAACACAGATGTGTAGACTGAGAGAAAGTTAAAGTGTGTACATCCTGTATTTAAAAAGTGCATTTTCCTGAGTGAATCCGGCAGACAGCCCCTTTAATAGTGGGTGATGTTTTATCTGATTTGTGGAAATTCTAATATGTTTGATATTTTTGACACTTATAAATGTACACATTTAAAGCATTGTGACCGGATGTAACAAATATAACACAAATCAAAAGTCATATGTGGAAGTTGATTTTCAAAATAATAATAATAATAATAATTGTTTGTTCAAAAGGACCAATACATACTCTATTTACAAATAGTCAGAATTTTCTCTCATAAATTGCATGGTTCAGGCTTTAAAGGGTTAAAAAAGCGTTTCCATCCTTCGTCTGTATTCTGTACTGCTGCTGTATGCCAAAGCATCCGTCACTTATGATCATAAACCGGGACAGTCTGGAAGTTGCCAACACCTTGAGAGGAAACTTGTTTCTTTTGAAAAGAGAACAGCGAGGAATGATAGATGGCTTGGAGACAGACGCAAACATCTCATTGGAGGTTGACACGAAAGACAAACACATTTGTAGTTTGTTTTGTGTGGTGGATAGATTTCTGTCATGAGAAATCTTCACTCACGTCATAATTAATGTCTCTTCCCCTGGCTCCCCCAGCACACCATCTACGAACAGCGGTGTACTGGTGAAGCTGTACTTGTTCCACTGGCGTCCTTCATCAAAGCTCAACCTGGGAACACAAACATCAATTACATTTGGGGCCCACGCTGTGCGCACAAGATAATGACCCTGAAAGTTGTCTAATGACTTTATTTCATATTCCGCACAGGGCTCAAGTGGTACATTCAAATGAAGATTGATCACAGGTAGTTAGACTCTCAATAAATTCAAAGACAGAAAGATGCAATCAAATGACAATTGTCGATGCACTTTTTTTTTTTTTTTTTGTAAGGAGTTCGCTCTACTATAATAATGTTCTCCGGTTAGACAATAAACTCATTAGCTTTTGTTTGATGAACTTAATACTCTGGGTTTCATCTCCAGGAATGAGTCATGCTGTGACTGATTGCATCTCTGTCACCATGACTCACCACAAGTGTCTGATGGGAAGTGGAGTATGCCTTATTGCAACTAAGGCTCCTCCTTGGTCAAGATACAGCACTGCATACTCCTCATTGAAGATCTTCAGGGCAAGGACAAAGACAGACAGAAAGACTCACTTCATATGTCACTTTTTTTTAACCATTTGCAATCAGGAGCACAAAGTACTAAAAATGCACTCAGCCGTCTCGCATCTATAGTAACTCACGTCTGTAAACGTCCAATAAACCAATGACAAACTAAAATTAATGGAAACAAAACCAATTAAATGAAATCAAGTGAGTTGCAAGCTGCTCACCAACACTGAATCCTATGAAAGAAGATTTAATTCGTGAAATTCTGACGAACGTCAATGAAAAATGTAAGGAATCAAAACTAGATCAAGTGTGACAGGGTGATGTGGGTTAAATATTTATCCGGGGTTATGAAGGTGTAAATGAGGTACTTTGGTGAACAGTTACTGACACTGCTACATGTGTATTTTGTGCACTGGTAATTTGAGAGCTTGTAGCACAACATAACTTTGTTTTGCTTGGCTGATCTGATGTTTGTAGTCACAAAAGCTCCCCTCTCACTCCCTCCAGTGCTAGCGTGTCATTTCTCTGTACTAGTGTTACAGCCATTATTTTCATAACGTTAATCTATCTAGATTCCTGTTGACATGTTTTGGCTACTGTTGACTTGTTTTGACCTGCCTTTTCACAGAAACCTGCCTTTCACCTGTAATTTGAGGAGACTTTGACTAGGAAATGGTTGAAAAGCGATAGAACTACCAAAAATAAATGTATAGTACATATGTTATGGAGAGTCTCAGCTACTTTAAGATGGAAAGTTAATACCTTCAATAAAATGGACGATTATGTTTCAAATGTGAGACGCAAATTTCAAAGACCATTTTTTTTTGTACCTTGCTGAGTTTCTTGTAATTTACTGTTCACATGAATTTAAAAGTCTTTTCTTACATTTACATCTGACTTGTTGCACTTTAAAAGAATTCAGAATCTTTTTTTAATTCATATATTCAATTATTGAATTAGAGTATGAAAAGGTTTTCCTCTCATCATTACTCACCTCAGTGCTACTTTACTTTCATTAATAAACTAAATCATTTGACCAGTTACTGCCTACGTAAAATTTACTTTGGAATTTAACATTTGTAGAGTTTTTATTATGTCCTTAACATTTAAAAACTGATGTTTCATAATTAGTCAATTTCGGATTGAATAGAAGTGAATTGAATCAGGAAAAATCGAAATCGAACTGAACTCTTGTGAATCAAAATCGAATCGATTGAGGAAACTCGAATCGATACCCAGCCCTAAGTTTTTTTTTTTTTTTTTTTCTGGTCAATGCTTTTGAACTTTTGTGCAGTAAGAATAAAAGGTAAAAAAATATCTTAATTTAGAACCATCACAAAACTGTTAAGCATAAGAACAGTATTGAATATCAGCATAATATGGATCTACCCCCACCTGTCTCCATGTGTTCCCAGCATCCGAGGTTATGTACACACTGACGTTGCTGGTGGTCAGCTCAGAACCGAAGGAACCTTTCATGAAAAAAAAAAGGTCAACACATGAATGAAGAATTCTGACAAAACGTGTCTAGCAATTGATTTTAATCTGCTGAGGAGACAGCAACAGTGAGTGCTGCCACATGGTGCTGCATACAGAAATACTAAATATAGTATATAAGAATGGACAGGACCTATGTAGACTGCTCTAATAAATAGTCATTCTTAATACCGTTGTGTAACATGTACAATAGTAAGTAAGCAAGTAAGTTGGCCTTCCACTTGAGACGACACTGACAATAAGGCAAGGCAGTTTTAATTCTATTGCACAATTCATACACAAGGCAACTGAAGCAAAGACACAACAAACAGTTAAGCAAAGCAGAGAAAACAAAAGCAGCTTACAAAAACTATGAAAAAGAACACACATTGACATTTAAACACAGGTCAATTCTTTTTTAAAAACATGACCTAAAATGTATACATTTATAAATTTATCAGTATTTTCACTCTCACATTTCTTACACGTTTGTGAAATGGTCCATGCACCCACACTTTTTAAGAAAAAAAAAAAAAAAAAAAAAAAAAAGCTGCACTATCTCCAGACAACCTGCGGCATGTGCTGCTGAGTTATTGACACTGAGGACTCATGTGGGAGTAAATATCACAGAGGTGTGAATTCACCCGGGGGGTGGTGGTCTCATTTTCTGGCATTTATTTACTTTTGCTCCACAGTGAGACGCTATGAGTATTTTTTCTTTGTCTCGTTTTCTGGTGGAAACACTGCTGGTCTGAGGCAGACATCAAATGATGTGGCTCTGTCTTTCTCTGTGAGGTGGCACAAGTTTCAATGAACACGTTATAATCTCTTGTATAGTCCCTGGCATAGCGCTGAAGGGTGTCTATAATTAAATTTAATCAAATTAAAATTAAAATAAAAGACAAAATTCTTGTTCCTGTACCAAACCTGATTAGAAATTAAAGGGAGTTCATAGCACACTTCTCCCTCTTTCAAATAGCATTTGCATAAATAAAAGCACATAAAAGTTGAGTCGTCCTTCAGTCATCTGTGCTTTTCATATAAAACTCACTGAAGCGGTACATTTCCACGTCTGTGTGCATGTTCACACAGCAGCCGTCGCTTCCTGCAGAAGTGTCAAGGGGTCTTATAAAAGCTGAGTGCATAAAGTTATCCACACTTTTTATCCAAAACTTGAGCTCGAACAATCAATCTCAAGGACTTAAAGGAGGTCTTTTTGACTTACTGTATCTCATGTTTTCATGTTGTTTTTGGATTTTTTCATTTAGAAAAACAAAAGGTTTTGAACTCACCTGACGCTACAATGATCCCCGGTGCTGAGTCCCTACTTGCTATGTTTCCAGATGTGTAGGGATTTGCAGAGACATGAAGATGAAGATGCAATGAACAATATGGCTGTGTAAACACACAAAAACAGAAATAGTCATATTCTTAAATAGGAGTGTGATGATATTTCGATATCGCGATAAATCGTGATATTTTGTCTCCCGATACATTATCAATACGTCTACGCAAGTATCGCAATATTTGTAGTTAATAAACAGCCACGATAACAGCTCCATTGTTCATGACTTATTGAGCAGTTACTTGGCGGGCCACTGGGGGGAGTGCCTCATCAGAGTGGCGGGGAAATGGACGCAAGTCTTCAGGCAAAAGAAGACTCACGAGCTTTGTTTTTTTTATTATTATGATTATTATTATATATTAGAGATAGACCGATATGGTTTTTTCAGGGCCGATACCGATGCCGATTATTAGTAGTCAATGACGCGGATAACCGATATTTGGAGCCGATATTAATTTTCACTAAAAAGGGAAAATATTGGCATCAAAATTTGGAAAAAATACAAACTCCAGTTCTTTTCTTTTCTTTTATTTTTTTATTTTAAAGTATATACTTATTGAGCAACTTTTAGGGTAGGTAAAATATTGGATTTTTTTTTTTGTGTGTGTTAATCTTAGTCAATAGACATCTTTGTTTTTAAAATCTAACAAGTCCCAGGATCTCCCAGGGGCAGTGGCATGTTTTCAAAAGTTAAATAAAAACAAACAATTATTTTTTTTACACTAAATAAAGTATTTCAATATATTTGAAGTATTTTATTTACTTTTTAAATTATCTTAGTTTTAATTTCAAACAAAAACAGATGGTGCAGAGAGTCCCTAGGGTCAGCAGCATCTGTGAAAATTTTAATTGAAAAAAACAAAATACATTTAAATTAGTTCCTTGAAGTTTTTTTTTTTTTTTTTTTTTGGATCTATTATCTGCCATATGATTCTTCAAAATGGCCGATGCCGATATTCGTCAAAATGCTTAATATCGGTGCCGATAATCGTCCCAGCCGATAATCTGTCTATCCGTATTATACATACATTTTTTTTTTATTATTATTGTATTTAGATTTTTATATATGTATAATATATATATATATTTATACATTATATTATATATTTATATATATAATTTTTATTATAATATTATAATTATTTTTTTATTTGATTATTTATTTATTATTTATTATTATCATCATCATTATTTTATGATTAGTTTTATTGTAGATTATCGTGGATTTATTACCTGAGCAATAATATTGATAATCGCGGTATCCTCATATCGTGAGATAATCATTATCGTGAGCCTTGTTTCGCATATCGTATCGTGAAGTAGCCAGAGGTTCCCACCCCTATTATTAAAACTATCAAAATTAACCAAAAGCAGCACGAAAAGAAAAGGAAAAAAAATCCTAACAGATGACGCAACAATTTCGATGTGCAGCCCTCCCATGCCATTCAGTGTGTATCACATATGCCATTTCTCTATTGGCTTGGCTCACCATTAGTTTTGATTTGGTTAACCTTTAACAGCACAATTCTCATTACGACCGAGCAAAATGCCAGTGATGCAGGCCATGCGATGACAGGCTGGTTAGGGCTTTATTAAAACGTTGACATTTGCTGACAAATTGCCTTATAATACGGGTAGAAGGCAATGCATGCTGCAGAATGGCAGACTGAAAAAAAAAAAAAAGAATGACCATTTTGGTGTAGAAATCCATGTTTACAAAAGATCTGCAATCTCAAAGTCATCAATTATGAAATTTAACCATATCTATAATATACTATTTTTCTCTTTGGTCAGAGTAAGCCTTAAAAACACACACATCAGAGGTAAACTTTTTTTTTTTTTTTTTCATCTATTTGTTAGTGAAACCAGCCCACCGAATATTCAGATGCTTCCATAAAGAAATAGATAAAACAAACAATTATCATATTTATTTTTGTTTTGCCTAGTACCCTCTGCAAGTCTGTAACAAGATGTCATGGACTAGATCAAAGTGGTTGGCCTTTTAACTGGGCTGGCTCAGAACACTTTGAGCCGAAATCCACTAAAGCAAGGTTCACCAATTCTGGTCCTTGAAGTCCGGAGTCCTGCAGGTTTTAGATGTTTCCGCCCACTAGAACACCTGATTCTTATAATCAGCTCATCAGCTTGAATAATAGAGATCCTGATCTGTAGTAGCAGGTGTGTTGGTAGGCGGAAACATCTAAAATCTGCAGGATTCTGGACCTCAAGGACTGGAATTGGTGAACCTTGACACTAAAGGTTTGTGTGGCATTTGCGCGGCGCTAACAGAGGAGAGTCTAATCCATAAAGCATACGCAGATGGAGAAATTCATTACTCACTGCGTTGCCGACCTGATTTTGCGCATATTTAAATGAGGTAATTTGGCGCAGAAATTTCCCACTTCTATGCATATGATCCTCACTGATAAACATCGTCTAACTACCTGCCTCTCCTCAACGCAGTCAAGCCAGCCGGTTCTTAATTTCAAGTTCGCCCTTTTTCAAGGATATACGGTAGAAAGAGTGCTGAGACGCTACTGTGTACAACACACGATTAGTGGTTAGAGCGCTCGGACGTTCGGGCATACAACGACATCCGGTTTTCAAAATAAGAGACTGGCTTTCAGAATTTAATATGTAATTGACAAGCAGTTAAAAGATGTCTCAGTATAATACAGCATCTCTCTTTACATATCCTTGGGTAAGAGGTGTATGTAGGCCTATCCATCAGCCAACAACATCCTGCACTCTTGTAGGGTAAATAGGCTCCATGACCTGGAATTGAGCTTGAGCTATAATGTCAATATGTACATATAAAGTTAATTGAAAATGAGGGAAAGGTTGAAATGAAAAAAAAGAAGAAGAAGAAGAAGAAGAAGAAGAAGAAGAAGAAGAAGAAGAAGAAGAAGAAGAAGAAGAAGAAGAAGAAGAAGAAGAAAAAACAGGTGTGTGTCAACCAGCCAACATGGAGCTATGATCCAGCACTGATTTTGGGTCAATAGGTCACATGAGCTGGAAGCTGTTGTGCTAAAATGCTAATATTTGAAGGGGAAAAAAAGTGTTGTGTTAAAAACAAAAAAAATCAAGAGGGGTGCGTCAACCAGCCAACATGGCACTATGATCCAGCATCGGTTTGGGGTCAATAGGCCGCATGACCTGGAAGCTAATGAGCTAAAATGCTAATTAGGGCCCGAGCAGCGACCGCTGCGAGGTCCCTCTTGTTTTTGTAAGAATTATTGTTTATTAGGGCCCGAGCAGCGACCGCTGCGAGGTCCCTATTGTTTTTGTAAAAATTATGAGGGTCTAAACATGCACAGAAACTCATGAAACTTGGAACACAAATCTGGCCTGGTAAAATTAGTAATCTTTTATCATGTATTGTGCTATTTTTACAAAAATGAATCAATAGTGCCCCCTAGAAATTTTTAACTAAGCAGCCCCGCTTGTACGTTTAAGCAAGATCTTTGGAAATTTTTAGGTGTATGAGGGAGCCCAAGACCTACAAAAAAGTCTCTTGGACCCATGTACTAAAATGAACAGGAAACGAGCCACACATTTTTGAATGTCCTATTTTTTACGATTTTAGCACATTTACAGGGAGCATACTTTTGCCCACTTCTCCTACACGTTTAATCCGACTGACTTCAGACTTGACCTGGACCATGTCAAGACCTGAGCCAACGACAGTGGGAAAAATCTTGACTTTTCGGAATACTATATGATGAGGGCGGAGCATCAAATTTTGTGTTTCGCAATGAAAAAGGATATGCTTAATAACTCCCCGGTACATGCTCCAAAAAATCCCAAACTTGACATGTATGTTTATAGTCAAGGCCTGAAGCTATCTCTATGACAACATTCAGTTATATATGCAGCGCCACCTAGCCCTTGAGGCATGAAAAAAAAATACCCCCTTACGGTATTTTTACAAAAAATGTAAACTCATTCTAAGTGTTATAACTAAGTCATTTATGAATATTCTTTTACTTTCCACCACTCAAAATGTTCACTGGCATCATACCTAACCAAACATACATATTTTTGTTATTTAGTTTTATTGATTTTTGATAGCCTCTGTGGACATTAAAAGCAATATCGTGAATGAAGGATATGCTTAATAACTCCCAGGTACATGCTCAAAAAAATCCCATACTTGAAATGTAATTTATAGTCAAGGCCTGAAGGTATCTCTATGACAAAATTCAGTTATAAATACAGCAACCTAGTCCTTGAGGCATAAAAAAAAAAAAATAATGCCTCACTTACGGTATTTTTACAAAAATTGTAAAGTGTGATAACTAAGTCATTTATGAATATTCTTTTACTTTCCACCACTCAATATGTTCACTGGCATCAGACCGATCCAAACGTGTGTACTTTTTTATTTAGTTTCATTTTTTTTAAATCGCTTCTATGGACAATAAAAGCAACATTGTGCAATGAGTACGAGCGATGATGTGTATATGTACTTTTGCAAAAAAAAATAAACAATCAGGGCAACTCATTGCCTAAAAATAAAAAAAAAGACACTGATTTTTGCAGACCTTAACAATCACCAAAACCCATTGAGCTTGACACACTTATCACACCTGGCAAAAAAAAATAAAAAAAATAAAAAAATAAAAATCCACGTAATGGTTTATCTATCATGCCATTTTCAAAGAAATTCTGCTTCCAATGTGCCAGTACCCCAACGTGCAAGTACCCCAACGTGGCCCGGGCTGCGAGGGCCCTTTATAGCTCTAGTTTTTGTTGTTGTTGTTTTATTTTTATTTTTTTCTCGACACACACGTCCAATCACACAGGCTCTGTCTCAATACCCATACTACACCCTGCGCCCTTTAATGAAGTGCTCACTTGGGCCATTCTCAATACTCACACTGCCAACCTTGTTCCACCCTTGTGCCCCTCAATCACCCATCAACGCGAATGAGCAATTGAGGGCACAAGGGTGGAAGTGCGAGTATTGTGATTGGGCCTTGCACAGGTGCACAAAGGGCCAGATCCACTAAATGTTTATGTAGCTTTTTTGCGGCGCTAACCGATATATGGAGCAATCCAGGAGCGTGTAATCCACTAAGCACACGCAGATGGGGAAATTGACCTTTCCGTAAACCACGCCCGCATGACCTAGTAAACCAATCAAGACACAAGACGTCATGTCTGCGACGGCACCTGCGTTTTGCTGCGGACAAACAAAAGCAATCCAGCTCCCTGCAGTGCATTGCGTCATTTGTGTGGTTATCCAAAGTTAAGAAAAAAAAAATCATAAAAATGGTTAAACACTGTTGTCATGGCTTGTTTCAGAGTGATAGCCTGCTGAAAATTATATCAAAACAGCAGTAAAGTAGTACTAAAGCAAAAAGCCCAGTCAACGGCAGGTATGACTCCACACCTGGATGTGCGAAGCATTTATTTGCGGCCCCTGTACAACCTGCAGCGCATGCGCACAATGTCACTAAGGGCGACAACTGCACTAGGGCAAAATATGTAGGTGACGTTCAACTTTGATTAAAATGACACGTAAAAATGAAAAAAGGATTTTTTTTTTCGGCACAGGAATTACCATCGGGGCGTAGTGAGGTGACAGTGCACTTCGGAGAACTGATACACCCTATACACACTCGCACCCATCAACGGGAACACGCAATTGAAGGCCAGAAACGTGGAAATGCGATAGATAGATAGATAGATAGATAGATAGATAGATAGATAGATAGATAGATAGATAGATAGATAGATAGATGCAGATACTCACTGGCATACAGTGTATGCTATTGCCTCGCAGGTCTTTGTTTGGTGCCTGTAATAACCTCCAGTCTCTGCCTCTATTGTAGGTAATATATGTCTTGACTTGCTTATCTGTCTTTTTGTTGGCCAAGAACATGCCTTTTATTCCTGCCACCTGTAAAATCATAAAGAAAAAAAACCTCAGAAAAGCTCAGAAACTAATAATATTAACAACAACAACCACAGATTTAACTTGAAATTAAATCCCTCACAGTCAGACTGGTGAAAATGAAAGCAATTACACTGGAATGACAATCTCAAGTACCAAAGTAAGACAATCACACCCGCTTGCCTCTTTTGTATTCCCAACAAGACCAGAGTGGCAAATGATCAACTATGTGGACATTTGTAAATGTCCAATGTGTTTCTAAAATGTTTCTGACTGTTTTCCTTTTGGGTAGTAGCTTCGGGATACTGAAGTGAGTCATAGGCAGTTGCATCAGGCAATGAAACTCCATTTTCATAACTGGCACACACTTCAATCTGTCCCAGAGGAAGGATTTAGAATATCCTATATTCTGGGTGGTGACCCCAATCAAGACAGTGGATTCGATACCTTAGCCCAAGCCAACGTAAAGACATGAGCAGCATCCTCAGCTGCTTAATTATTTTCTTAGTTTTTTTTTTCTCTTTTTGATTAAATTGATATGTGTCTCAGATACTTTATGTACATATTTAGATTTATAATAGTATAATTCTGTTGGTGTTAATAGTAGAGTAGCATTTGTACATCTAACACATGTATAATATATGCCTCACAACCAATCTTTTACATTTACACAATGTGTTTTGAAGAAAGACAAAAACAAAGTTATCCTTATAATTCATGTTTGATGTTATTTAAAAAAAAATGTGTGATTCAGAAAAGAATACTTCTTCATCAAGTTCAGCCATCATCGTACTGTTCAGCAGTTGACACGGGTTGCAGTTGCATGCTGAAGCCCTCACACGGCACACCCCAGACAATGTTGATGAACAAGGTTGTACTAGAGCAGTGCTTCTCAAATAGTGGGGTGGGCCCTCCCAGGGGCCCCAGGGGGGCGCGAGGCTCCATCAAGGACCTCGGGGAACATGCTTTTTTAATTTTTTTTAGTTTGATTTTTTGTTTACTGTCCTAGAATAAAGTGCAATTGCACCTCCACTACATTAGGGGGCAGTGGCGCAGGGAGCATTCGCTCGGTAGTGTAGGGGTTTTGTTTGCACTGAGCATGTGTGCTTTGCACACAGCAAACAAAAAAAAATCTGCATAAAGTATTTTAGATTTTTGTTTTGCTGGTTAAAGTTTTTTTTTTAATATAGTGCTCCTCGGTTGGTGATCGGTTTGAATGCATTATCATTTATTGATTTTATGTCATTTTATTTTTCCATATCATATGGTTTGACATGGTCAGTCAAAAAATGTTTAAAGTTAAATTAATATATATATTTTTTTTAATTTCAGATGCACTTTAAATCTGTTACAGTTAATAAAGCTATTTGTTGTAAGTTGGTCCATATTTCTTTCTTTTTTTATTCTCTTATACGTTAATATGAATACAGTGTTATGCAGTGGTGTGCTTATAACTATTTTATAGACAAATGATACTATTTATAGTCGCGTGGGGGTGGGGGGGGCGGGGGGCGCGAGATGTTTTCTTCTTACTCGGGGGGGGCATGACAGAAAATAATTGAGAAGCACTGTACTAGAGTAACATGCTAAGGAAGGCCACCACTAATGAAGGAGAATGATTTTAAAATATTATTTGTTTACCTCATATAGATCAACCATGACGTTTCCTTCAGGGCCCATGCTACTGACAACATTCTCCAAAGCCAGAGTGTAATAGACACCTGATGTGTCAGACACATACAAATTATAGGTTTCATTCTGGTTCCACTCCTGTACTGCTGCCACAACACGGTTTTCGTCCGTACTGATGACATGCAAATCCTGCAAGAAAAGTGAAACCATTACAGGTTATGCCCTTTTTGTTCTATATATGCTTCCATTAAAATGAAAAGTGTCATGTTTATACATGCCTTAAACGTCCTGCATATGTAGGTACAAAATGAATGATGTAATCTAACATTTGGCATGGAGATTATTGTTGACTGACATTGTATACTGGCTAATATTGTTTCTAAAAGATCGTGTTTAATTGTTTTAATAACTACTACTCATGCAAATGATCCTACAACAACAACCCGACAATAACCCCTTGCAGTGAGCTTCATCCGGGAGGGACTCAGAGTCGAGCCACTGCTCCTCCGCGTTGAGAGGAGTCAGCTGAGGTGGCTCGGGCATCTGATGCCCATCGGATGCCTCCCCGGAGAGGTGTTCTGGGCATGTTCCACAGAGGGAGGCCTCGGGGATGACCCAGGACACGCAGGAGAGACTATGTCTCTTGGCTGGCATGGGAACACCTTGGATACCACCGGAAGAGCTGGTTGATGTGGCTGGGGAGAGGGAAGTCTTGGCATCCCTCCTAAAGCTGCTGCCTCCGCAACCCGACCTTGGATAAGTGGTAGAAGATGGATGGATGGATGGATGGATGGATGGATGGATGGATGAAGAGGACCGCCAGCACTTCCCACTTAACTTGTGGAATGCTCCATAATATTGACAATCAGGTACATAACATTTTCCTTTGAATCACATCATTGTATTATAGTTTTGTTACGACTACTTAAACGCAAAATAGAAAACAGTGCTCGGATTTTAAAAACACTAACACACTTAGCACAACCACGCACACGAGATGCAGAACATCTAATCCTGTGCAAAATGAATCTAACCTTGCCAGCAAGCTGAATTCTCACGGTATTTGTGAGTTCACAAAATCCAGAGAATACATCTTGTACCTCTCCCCCTGATACATTTGCAGCCAAACTTTTTTTTAGGTCGGATCAGGCATTGTTTAGGGCAGGACGAAACCAATAGGCGCCGATGGCGGGCGACTGGCAGGGGTGGGGGACGGGTAAACAAACCTAACAGCCGAGTGGACCCTGCAATTAATTCTGCTCTCGCAGTATTACTCACAGTTTCCTTGTTGAATTTAAACAGCGAGAGGCACTGCATACATTTTTATCTAGGAAAGATGAGGCTGACCTTATGTTTATAGTGATGAAAATCTGGTCCAATGTTTTGCTCCTTCAGTGTAAGGTCTTGATAATTAAGCAATTCTTTTGTTTTATAGTGTTTGTGCAATTGTTAAAAAGAAAAAAGAAAAAAACAAAACAAACAAACCTGCAATTGAGATATCGTAAATTACTTTTCTAATAATCGGGCAGTAGGCGGCACGGTGTCGAGTGGTTAGCACATCCGCCTCCCAGTTCTGAGGACTCAGGTTTGAGTCCAGGCTCCGGCCTTCCTGGGTGGAGTTTGCATGCTCTCCCTGTGCCCGCGTGGGTCTTCTGCGGGTACTCCGGTCTCCTCCCACATTCCAAAGACATGCATGGCAGGTTAATTGGGCACTTCGAATTGTCCCTAGGTGTGTTTGTGAGTGTGGATGGTTGTTCGTCTCTGTGTGCCCTGCGATTGGCTGGCAACCAGTCCAGGGTGTCCCCCGCCTACTGCCCAGAGCCAGCTGAGATAGGCTCCAGCAACCCCCGCGACCCTTGTGAGGAATACGCGGTCAAGAAAAAGGATGGATGGATGGATGGATGGATGGATGGATGGATGGATGGATGGATGGATGGATGGATGGATGGATGGATGGATGGATGGATAATCAGGCAGTGTTGGTTACCTTGGGCAAACTGTACTTTGGCAGTTTCATTGGGGTAAAGACATCCCTCTTCGCAGACACATAGTAGATTGGCGTCCCTGTAGTCGACACCTACATGTTATAATTACATGAGCAAGACAAATTATGATGAAACAGTTTTGAACAACGACCCCTGAATATCTTTAATTCTTCATATCTTACACCGCTAAAACGTTTCCACTGTGATGTTGAACTTGACAATCACCCACCTGGACAAACACATACTCATCTTGAACCACCAGAGAATTGGGGTCAATGTAGCCAGGGAATGGTTTGCCCTTGTTGGCATCTGTGCAGTTCTGGAGTTTGCAGGTGACATACAGTGCCTCTGCTCCCACCACACACACAACGCACACACACACACAAACACACACCAAGGCATCAGTCTTGCCATTAACCAATGAAGATAGACAACCTTCCCATAAAGCCCGACAGCCTTTTCGGCCTTTCCATATTACTCGTGTCAATAAAGTGGTCTCACTAATCTTGATGCTAGTTGAAGGTGAAGATAGATGAGCAAAGAGGCCAATTGCTTTCTTTGCCTTCAATTGCAGTCCGCTGAGAGTGTCGGTCCCCACATGGGAGCCTCTGCCAAATATGTGCTGGCTCTCTCCATGTGCACATGATCAATAGTGATAGTCTCTCGCCTCGGATTGGAACATCACACACAACAAATGTTGCTTTCTGGCTTTGTATGATTGGCTTTTGTCTGCTGTGTTGATGTCGAAGAGAGGCATTGATTTCTTGTTCCATTTTGCTTCCAACAATATGTTTTTTATTTGGCACTGCCTATCTGGAAAACACCAACATTGTACAAATTCCAGACTTTTAGGCAACCTAGACTGTTGTTTTTTCACACCTTGTTTTTATGAAAATTATATAAATCAGAGCTCAAACGATTACATCTGTGACCATCTGAACCGAAAGCATCCAGTTCAACTTCACTAACCGTACTTGGTGCCTGCGGCCCTTGGTGACAGAATACAATGGTACCTCTACTTACGAAATTAATTGGTTCTGGAAGAAAGTTCTTAAGTAGAAAATTTTGTAAGTAGAGACATATTTTCCATATAAATGCCCTAATCCGTTCCAAGCCTCCCAAAATTCATACATAAATGTTTTATAATGCATAAAAAATGCATCAAAACATGTAACAAATACATATTACAATTAGATTATTGCACAATAAATGAGAATACCTTTTTAACTGCTGTCCTCTTCGTGTTTTTGCCCTCTTTTTGGTTCATGTTCTCTCTCAGAAGTGTTTTTGCCTAGTGATTTGTAAAGAACTGATCCAAGGATGTTTTTTTTATTTTTATTTTTATTTTTTTTTAAATCACTCAATCTCCACTCACGCTTACATCATGTAAGCCGCACATGATCTCCCAGGTGGATAAGTGAACCCACGCCATCCGGCACCGAAGGCATATGACGGTTCCACTCCTCCACCTGGAGCCCTTGTTTTTTTTCACAATCCTTTGAAAATGTCCAAGGCAAACATCATCATAGTGAGCGATCGCCCGAATGGTGAACACTTTTTCTGGGTGATTCTTTTCAATAAATTCCGAAACTTGATGGAAACTTCAGGTACGGCGAGGCATCTTTTTCCAAAAAAGGCCTGTCTCGTCGCAATTAAAAACTTACTGTGCAACGTAGCCTTCATAAATCACCAATTGTTTGAATTTTTGCACAAACTCGTCGGCCGTTAGTTAATACATTTATGTAAAACTATCTAAACACCTCCCGAGGGGCGAATGACGAGGACGCTACATAGACACATTCTATTCTGTATCTATGGTGACATACGGTACATGACCCTCTTAGCCAGTGGGATGCCATGAAGATGCCAGTAATAGCCTAGGGCAGAGCAGCTGTAAGTATGTTGCATTCAGGAAACTCTGGGAGCTGCAAGTAGCAGCCCATACTGTAGTTTTACCTTTCGTATCCTGAAACTTCTTTCGTAACAAGAGGCAATATTTTCCTGTTGAGGAGTTTCGTAACTTGAAAATTTCATATGAAGGGATGTTCGTAAGTAGAGGGTACCACTGTAATAAACATTGATGCTAGCTAATTTATACCAGTTGTAGGCTAGTTAGTTTGCAGTGGTTGTAGCCTGATATCATGTTAGGATGCAGAAACCAATTTGTATTCAATTTCAAAAGCATAATAGCCCGCACTCAATAATTCCTTGTCAAACCCATGCTCATCTCTTCTCTTACTGTCCCTCACACACACAAACATGCAAACCTTTCTCCCGGTGTTAGGTTACCACACACCATATACGAGGGTTAGGGAACCCTGGTCCCCGAGAATCGCTGTCCTGCCTGTTGAAGATGTTTCCCTCCTCGGTGGTGACAGAGCGGTGGCACTGTGAACGGTGTGCCACTGTTCCTGGTGGCGGCGACTCGGGCCGAGAGGCCTGACCGTCGCACTCCGTGGGGCCTCCGCCTCGCCTCGCTTGCTGCCGCCTCGGTTTGGCCTCTCCTTTCCCCACGTACACTCAACCAGACCCAGCTGTCGGGTACGCAACTCTCCCTGCTCGTTCAAAGCTGAACCCTGTGTTTTGCGCCCGCAAAATGGAGCGTGTGGGAGCAGCAGTGATGTAGTGAGCGTAAGTAACAAGTATTGTTGAACGGCTGCGGTTAGATAATCCTGACGTTTAAAAACCATGGTTAATCGTAAAACCTGGGTAATTGCTGCACCACTACCCCTAAGGGTGATAGGGAACCCTGGTCCTCGAGAGCCACTGTCCTGCCTGTTTTTCATGTCTCCCTCAACCAACACACCTGATTCATGAACAAGATCATTTATCAGGCTTCGACAATGCTTGCTGATTAGCTGATAATTTGAGTCGGTTGTGTTGGAGGAGAGAAACATGGAAAAAAGGCAGGACATTGGCTCTCGAGGACCAGGGTTCTCTATCCCTGTCCTAAAGTATGCAAAGTTATGAGCACAATTGTATTAAACTGTATATCATCAGACAATATCCCACTACATTCATTCATTTTAATTCATTCACTGTAATAAAAGAGTCGTTTTTCTTTTTCTGGGAGAGACTGCGTTGTTTCCCTTGGCTTTCATAACATTCTAATGCATGCATTATTTTTTGATTCCATTGTTATTTTGCGACCCCAGACTCATCTATTCATGTTGTCCCTTTACATTACCCTTCAGCAAACTTCACCATGCAACTTCCAATTTGTTCTACTTTGGCTAATCTCACAATACAGTACAAAGACATAAGAGAATGGAGTGCTGAGCATAAAATTCAATTACTCACGTCCTTCAGAGATGGTGGTTTCCAGGTGAATCAAACCTGGCTCCTTGTCCAAACCCATTTTTGACCTGAAAGGCGGACAATTGTGATTTAAAAAGGAAGAGCGTATCCTTTTTACCCTCTTAGGGTTTCTTTAACATTACAAACTTGTCCAAAATGCAAAAATTTGGGTCTGTATGTTACACATACAAACAGGACAAAGGAAAACTAGATACTAAATGTGCCCGAGGATTCTTTGTAGGATATGAGAAAAACAGCCCGGCATATTTAGTATATTATCCGGACTCAACCAAAGTCCAAAAACACAGGGTAGTTAAATTTGCAAGCAAGGAATATGTGGAAAAACAGACACAAACAGATGAGAAAAATCAATGCACTAATAACGACGAGGGAGGAACCTGTACCTAGGACTAGGGAAACTGAGCAGGAGATCTCTAAGAGGAGAGAAGACACTCCAGAAACAAGCTCAGAGAGATGTGCACACAATGAGAATAAAGGTGCAGTGGAAAACGAACCTGAAAGTAGAAGATATCCAACTAGGGACAGAGTGAAACCTAGACACTTAGAAGACTACATAATTGAAGATGAGGATTGTGCTGGTGTTCATACCACCGTCGTTCCTGACATCAATAGCAGAGGAAAAGCCATTAGTTTTCTCTTGATTGCATGGTTGACTACAGATGGAATAGCATATAATCCATCCATCCATCCATCCATTTTCTTGACCACTTATTCCTCACAAGGGTCGCGGGGGGTGCTGGAGCCTATCTCAGCTGGCTTTTGGGCATGAGGCGGGGTACTACCTGGACTGGTTGCAGGCCAATCGCAGGGCACACAGAGACGAATAACCATCCACACTCACAAGCACACCGAGGGACAATTCGGAGTGCCCAATTAACCTGCCATGCATGTCTTTGTCAATGTGGGAGTAGACCGGAGTACCCAGAGAAGACCCACACAGGCACGGGGAGAACATGCAAACTCCACCCAGGAAGACCGGAGCCTGGACTCAAACCCGAATTCTCAGTACTGGGAGGCGGACGTGCTAACCAGTCAACCACCCTGCCGCCCTAGCATATAAAATTATGGTATATTATCCTTATGGCATTTAATATGTATTAAAGAGACTGAAGGATCACAGGAGAGGCAAAGACAGCAATATATGGAACAGGAGATAAATTAATACAGGCAGAAAAAGGGGACAAAAAAGAAACAAAACATTTTTACAGGTTGCATAAAAATAATAATATACAAACCTGAATCTGTGCAACAATAATGCAGGAATAAGAAGATATCGCAGTAGTTATTTCCCTGCATGTAATATTTGTGTGATGGCCTACTTATTGAAGCCTATAACTTGAATGATTTGTCCACATAGCTAAGAAAACTATTGTTAAAAAAAACAATATGCATAACTAGTTTAAATATGAATATTGTATATGCTTAAAAACTTGGTGTCAGAGGCCAGAGCAGGTGAAGAAAGGATCTCTAAACATAATTTTGAGATGGAGCTGTTGCCAAAACAAAATCATGTGAGAACTGTTTTTTAAACGTTATAATAACTTTGCATATCTTTGCAACTTACAAAATCGTTTAATTGATGCAATGACCTTGAAAGCCTTCAATGTTTATTTTATTTTAAAAGCATTGATACCACACATCACACAATTTTAATACAAAATGTTTTCACTCCTGATCAAAAAGAATGTGACGACTGGGAGAGAGGAGAAAAACTAAAATTACACTTAAAAAGACTGGGGGGGGGGGACACTGTTGGCTACAGAATGTTGTCCACAGGCGATTAGGACTATCAGACACAATATCACTGTACACATCTTTTAAAAACTCCTGGCCTCTTTTGACCATCACATTGGGGCAATATTCTCCCATGAGCTTAAAGTTGTGTGGGACGCTCGGGGACACATTTTAATATGGTGTATTAAATAATGTAACATATACGCCAAAATGAACGGTTCCTCGAATCAATACATATTAACAAAGTATTTCACAATTTTTTTTTCAATAATTACGCGGCAAAATCCTCATAAGCCAGGCAAGCTCAGCAGCCAAACCGGATATGACGTACTACAACCATGTAAACAATTACCTGTTGGCTCTATGTTCATGTGTTTACTGATTCATTTCAATTTTTGGATTCATTTGTATTATGCCGTCACGTTGCGTTACTGCTTTTGTTCGAAGCGACGAGAGGATGGCGTGAGCCTGTTTTGGCTCCTCAGAGATGCACTTTTACGTGAAAAAGATGGAGACTTGGAATGGCACCTGCTACCAATTTAACACCATTCAGAAAGAGAAAGAAACCGGTAACAACTAAAGTATACTCAACAAAAATATAAACGCAACAGGTTTGTTTTTGCTCCCATTTTTTATTAGATGAACTAAAAAATTCACATACACAGTATCACCATTTCGTCTAAATCTGTGACAGTGAGCACTTCTTCTTCGCTGAGATAATCCATCCCATCTCACAGGGGTGCCTTATCAAGATGCTTAGACACCATGATTAGTGTGCCTTAGATTGCCCGCAATAAAAGGCCACTCTGAAAGGTGCAGTTTTGTTTTATTGAACTAGTTTTCTGATGACTCAAATTGTGAGTTAGATTTCGAAACATTTGGTTTTATTTGACATATGCCGGACATGTGGGCAAAAAAACATTGTGAATGAATCTAAGTCACAAAATTAGAGTAACAGGTAAGTAATGCAGAAGAATTGTTTTGAAAGATGCAGGGATGCACAGCGGCCGAAGAAATACAATCACTGGGTTGCCATCCATCCATCCATCCATTACAATCCTTAAAAAGGACATTAGCTACCAGCTTGTGATATATTGTAGCATTTTAAGATGACAGTCGTGGCAAATGGTCACTTGGCTGTTATTCATCATTGTTAGCAAATGCTCTGCTCTTTGAAAGTGAACGGTTTCTGGCAACGCGAGTTAGAGTGATTGGGTCATGATTCGCCACTTCTGTGAAGGTGATGGCATATAGTTTATTAAAGCTATTAATATTTCTATACTTTAGCTGTGTAAAGAATACATGATAACATAGTTTATCTTAACTATGTTATGCAAGAGGCCACTTACCATAGTGGCCTGTTGCTTCAGTGAATTGCATACTACAAATATTGGGATCAGAAGTGGGATGAGCAGCATGATGTAATCCTTAAGTGAACCAGATCAGCTCATCCTGACAGAAGCAGTGATGAGGCATGGAGAACAAAGAAAATACACAAGATTAAGGTTGGGCCAGAGGGAATTGGTCCATGCACAGGAGACAGTGTTCCTCGACTAGAATTGGGAAATCCCTTTGAAGTTCTACAATGGACCCCGGTCAGACACTCAAAGCTGTATATTCGTAGACTGTGCAGTGTGCAGGTGCACTCGCATTCTTTGATACGCTCCCCATGTACCTGGCAATTTGGTGGCTGAAAGTAGACGAAACTTTACACTTGGTGACGTAGCAAACTGTAGGGGGTGTAGCTCAGTGGTAGAGCAAATATGAGGCCCTGGGTTCAGTCCCTGGCATCGCCACTTCGTTTGTTGCTCCTCAACCAACATAACAAGGACAATCATAAATTGACCAATTATATAGAAAGGAGTTTCCTGAGGTAACACCCCTCATTAACGTGGACGTGACTGTATTCAATTAGTCACGGCTGCTGCGTTGTTAGCATGGCTTGTTCATGATCTCATGTTGCCCAACATTAAATGTTATTGATTTGATGTTGTATTTTTTTGGAATATACAATCATTTAAAAATACAAGAGAGGTGATTAATTTACCTGACAACTGGGTGAGAGCGACAACTTAGGGTATGATTTTCCAGGCCAAGCGATGCAGCCATCCGCAGAGAAAACAACCATTACATAGCCTATGTATACCTTTGATTTGTCATGAGGGCTGTAACAATTATTGTCCTCATACCAACCTTTTTTTTTTTCTTTATTCTACCTTTGCGATGACTACTCCTTTCGTTTTTCGTGAATCTACCTTCCTTCCGGCTTGATTATGAGTCCTTTGATTCCAAAGGACTCCCAACCCTGTTATTTTACACCTCAACATCTGGCAGGAGGCTTATATCAATGTTCATGCTTGGTTCAAGACACCCAGACTAGACATTGGGACGTTTTGGGCCTATCGACCTGGCCCAGCTAGCTTCCCCAGTACTACACATCAGATGGGGAGCACTTTTGTGCCAGACATTACTTTGAAGTTCACACGTGACAAGAGTGACACCAAGCGATCACAATCGGAATTACCCTGTTGAAGTCTGCACGCTTATAATTAACCTAAATTTCACATAATTCTGGAAATAAACGGGACTCTGTGTGTACCGGAATTACACAAATGATTCATGTCATGTTTTCTTTGTGTACAAATGTAAAAACTTACGTGTGTGCCTCAAAGAAAGGCCAAATAAAGTTGAGTGCTACTTAATCTAGCTAAATAGCAGAAGCTTAGCCGACTAAGTAACTGGATGATAGCATTAGCGTTTGAAACGTGTTCAGAATGATATGTGTTTATTTGTGAAGCACTGGCTTGTCAATTCTAACTAAATTTAAAATGCTATTGTACGCCAAAAGGTTGCCTTCGTAAGCAAGCTTGCTTCTGGCGTACGGAAGGGGCGGAGCTCCTGGCCACTTGCCCCGTGAGGTTAAAAGCCCAGCGTGCAAGGACCTCTCTCTCTTTTCCTGCAGACTATCTTTCCCTGTGGACCTTTGTATTCCTCCTCTCTTCCCTGACCACCACAGTGGGAGAGCGACTACATGGTGTCTTTGTTTGAATCTGGAGTTCACCAAAGCGCGCGCGCCATGCAAGGAGGCAACTACCACTTGTGGCCCTTGTTCTGGAACTCAGTCGTTTGGACATTTTGGCCCCCTTTACCTGCTCCAGCCAGGAACGGTACCTCCTCCGTGCGCCTGAACCACGTGGTGTCCAAGCCACGCGGTCTCTCGCCTCCTGACGCACCATCAGGAGCGCACCATCAGCCGCGGGCCGATTCCTTCTCGCACCCACGAAAGACTTCACGCCGGCTCCTCATCAGACCCTGGTTGGGCCACCCAGCCCCTTCTACGACGTGCCTTGCCCACTTGGGCACGGAACCAGGCAACCACCCCAGGACCTGCTTCGGCTGAATACAGTAGGGACTTCAGATTATGAACACTTGATCTAGGACTTCATCATTTATTTTGCTCCGAAAACCAGAGCAAACGACGACCAAGTCAACGTGGTGCCCCTAGACGTTGCTGAGGGAATTACAACTTTCCTTAGTACCGTCCAAATTATGAAGTCATCGCAAACGACGACCCCAATTATCGCCACAAGGCTGTCCAATTCCTTCTTTTTGACTTTTGCTGTTTAACAGCGTTCAATAATCTGTGAAAACAACCAGTGCTACGGGGCGCTGCGGCAAGAGCCAGCAGACTCTTGTGCGTGTGTTCAGATGGTAAAAATGATTGATAGACTAGTGTGTCACACTTTCTGTCTTTACAATCTCTCAGTGGCCTGTTTGGATGGGGCCAGGGAGGGAAGAATTTTCTAAAGACCATTTTAAGAAAAACATTCGACTGTCGCATCGTCCAGTTTTAAGATGCATGAATTTTGTTCACCTTTTTTAACACTGCAAATTCTGCCTTTACATTAAACTGATTGTCACCGATATTTAGATTTAAAATGTGGGATCTGCTACATATCTTTCCCAATCCCACTATGTCCCATTTTTTATTATAATAATATTTTATCCAGAAGTGATCATTTTGAATGTATGAGGATTCTGCCAGATGCCAGCAATATATAAAGTACCACTTTCTCAACCAGTATTCAGCTAAACACTGCACAACTTGTGTTGACACAAATCTCAGCACTTACCAGTAAAAACGATTTGGAGTCACTTTCTCATGCACCAGTTGCCACCTCCTCCCAAACTCCACTGAGCTGTAGAGCTGTATGCAACACAAACCAATCATAATGTCAGGTAGGGATTTTGCAGAACACATTGACGTCATATAGTATCTTAAAATAATTCCCACCACTCATTTAAAAAAAACAAAAAAACAAAAAACAACAACACAAATGTGACATGCTGTCTTAAAAATGCATATATAATTGTATACATGATACTATTCACTTAAATAAAACCTTACGGTAGAAAAGTGAGGGGTGAAAAATGTCATATACTTTGTAAGTAACTGAAACTTAATTGAACTTATGAAATGCCGAGGCTCCTACATGATCGCAAGTAATGAAGCTTTGTAAACAGTGATTCTAAAAATTCCATGTGCGCAGGTTTGACCAGCAGATGGAGCTCTTGCAGTGTGTCAAATGCCTCGAAGCAGTGCTTCAGTTTAGTGCAGCCAGGCGAAATTGTCTCGAAAGTGGTTCATTGTTTCGGAAAAATTGATAAACTAAACTAAACCAAGCCAAACCAAAGCCTCAGTTTTCGGAAAGCCTCGGTTTATCCATCCCTATCCTGAGCTAGTGAGCTGTTCAAAGCTCCGTCCATCTCCTGCTAGCTTCCGCCATCTTCGTTCTTTGACGCATGCGCGGGTGGAGGAATCGGTGCCGGACTAGTTTCCCCTGTGATATTTGAACTGGTTGGATGGTATTAATTGGCAGGAATGGACAACCAGTTTTAAAATTTGAGTGTTGGCAGAGTTCTCTTATGGGAATATGAATATGGTCGACACTAGTCAGTGTCAAAAATAAGACACAATTATAAGTTTACCTCTTTGGGTAATCTGGCTTCCTCATACATTCCAAAACATCCATGTTAGGTTAAGTGATGACTCTAAAATGTCCATAGGTGTGAATCAGAGTCAGAATTAGTGTTGTGTCGTTCACGACTGATTCGTTCAAAAAGAACGACTCTTTTCAGTGAATTGAATGAGCGGGTCACTTCTTGAATTGATTCGTTCTTTTCTCAGTTAATTCGAGAGCAGCCACACTCATGCCATCAGTCTTCACCAACAACCAATCAGCAGCTAGCGTCAGACGCGGGCGGGATTTTACTACACATACAGCCTCGCTATTGGTGTTCAGGCACGAGTCACTGAGGAAGCTTCCCGTTTGCGAAGACGTGAACGGATCAGTGAGTGAACGTGTTGCCATTTTGTGTAACGATAAGATGAACGACTCTTTTGAACGGTTCTTTTAAATGAACTGATTGTAGTGATTCAGTTCACCTAAAAGAACTATAATGCCCATCACTAGTCAGAATGATTGTTTATCCATATGTGCCCTGTGAATGACTGGCGATCAGTCTCTGCCAAAGTCAGCTGGGTAGGCTCAGGTTCAAACATGACCCTAATGAGGACATTCACCATTTACACTGTCACTGAGTAAGAACCAAACTCCTTCACGGAAGTCAAGCAAATAAAGCACTGCAGGTGACCAGGCCAGACCAGTGAATGGGAGAGGTCTTTGATAGAACTTGAAAACTCCCATTTAAGCTGTGTCGCAATGATATATTTTTAAGTTAAAATATTTGTGCAAGGCCATGGCTGGTTTTGAAAGTCCTCTAACATTAAGCCATCTAAAATTGATCACTTGATTTCACTAACTCATTTGAAGTGAAGTTCAGTCAGATGTAAAACAGATTTGCTCCAATAACATGACAGAATAAGATTAGTTGTCATGGTGAATGGATATTTCACTTATGACCAACAAACCACCCCTCTCTATTTTTTCTTATTGCATTTAGTGGTGTGTGTGTGTGTGCATGTTAGGTTAAGAAGTGTTTTGATTATGTGTTGCTAGACATTGCTAAAAGTACTTTGGATGAACAAACACATTCACTGATATTTTATACAATCTTGCTAAGATCAGCAACTTTGTCAAAGGGAGGCACTTTCAAAAGTTTTTTTTTTCCCCCCTTTACTAAGGCAATGACATTCCATGAACAAACAGATATTGGGCAAATCTGTTTACTTTGGAGCTTACAGCTGTAATGTGATGATTTCTAAAGCATAACTCAATTTGTAGGGATTGTTATTCCATTGAAAGCATACACACCCATGTGTAATGTCCATACAACTTTTTCTGTTTGTAGAGGACAGATATGTGACTCCCCATTTTATTTTGGAATAGAATGCCATTAATTTACTATTTATTTTACTTGTGAAAACTCGCTGTTATGAGTTCGGCAAAGCCGAGTAATTTGGATTCCAAAGCAGACAAACAAAAGGGGTTTACAAAAAGGTTTATTCAACAAAGCGCACGCAACACGTGGAATAAACCAAAAGGCACTACAACTGCACGACGCTAGGTCGGCCTCAAAGTACAACGCAAAATAACGTCTATACAAGTTACACAAAACAATGTACTTATTCTAGTAGGTGTAAACGTGAAGGACACAACACGAGTACATAAAATACACAAACACTCAGCACAGGCAGCTGATGGGCACATGGGAGAAAGCAAACAATCCTTTGGGACCAGCAGACTGCTGCAGCCAGCCTTAAATAGCTGCTGATTGCTGATAGGTGACAGGTGTGATTCCATACCTCCTACTGCTCACTAGTACACTGCACTAGAGGGAGACAAAGCACACCAGAGCACAGACCTAACACTCGCCAGCTATTTGCCTGTCTTGCACATCCTGTGAGTTTCAAAACTTTTGATGCATATGCGATTCACTTCAGTCATTTACATTTGTGCCCTTTACACAATAGAAATGTACTTTCTTGTGAAATATACTTTTTTTTTTTCTAACCCGGAAGTAAGATGCGAAAACCCCGCCTCTCCCTGTGTGGCTGCCGCGCCCCGTTTATGTCTTTTCCGGGTGTTACCTGGACTGCTCATGAAACGGTAAATATGGAAGAACATATTATAGCGTTTAAGAAAGGATCAGGCCAACCGGCGAGCTAGCAATAAGTCTTGAATGCCAATTTGGAATAGTTAGTGTCGGTGTCAACTGGCAATCCTTATACAGCATTGATGCACACCCGTCGCCATGGGCAGGCCATAGGGGTCCGTAACCCGCCACCAAGATGATTATGCCCCCCACATTAGAGGCATGAATCTATAAAATGGATCTCCTTATGTTTTTTATTACACCCAGTTCTGAGGACTCCGGTTCGAGTCCAGGCTCCGGCCTTCCTGGGTGGAGTTTGCATGTTCTCCCCGTGCCTGCGTGGGTCTTCTCCGGGTTCTCCGGTCTCCTCCCACATTCCAAAGACATGCATGGCAGGTTAATTGGGCGCTCCGAATTGTCCCTAGGTGTGCTTGTGAGTGTGGATGGTTGTTCGTCTCTGTGTGCCCTGCGATTAGCTAGCAACCAGTCCAGGGTGTCCCCCGCCTGCTGCCCAAAGCCAGCTGAGATAGGCTCCAGCACCCAACGCCTTGTGAGGAATAAGCGGTCAAGAAAATAGAGGGATGGATGGACATTTTAGAGCCTGTACTTTTTTTTTACTTACTTGAGTAATTATTTGAATGAGTACTTTTACTTTTACCAAAGTACTTTTTTTAATACAATTAATTGTACTTTTATTCAAGTACAGAATGTCAGTATTTTTCCCATCTACACCCATCACAACCTAGCTGAAAATGTTAACTCATTTGCTCCCAATAACGTGTAAATACGTTTTTTTAATGTTTTAAGTGTCCCAAAGACGTATTTATATGTTTTTTTGTTTGTTTTTTTATGCTAGAGCATACAGAAGGCTTTGATCTAGCCTCTCAACTGCAAAGAACGGTTGCAGAAATGGTAGTTATTACACAAACGGCCAGCAGGCGGCAGCAGAGCAAAGGAGATCTGTCACGCCGCCACCGGCGTGACGGCCCATGCTTTTATGTTACCATGTTTCCTGTTTTACCCTGAAATTCTGATTCCCCTCTCACCCCAGGTCACTTGCCCTTCCTGCAGTTCCCTAATTACCGGTTCCCTCCCATGATTATCACCACCTGTCACCAATCAAGCC
Organism: Festucalex cinctus; assembly: GCF_051991245.1. Lineage (NCBI taxonomy): Eukaryota > Metazoa > Chordata > Actinopteri > Syngnathiformes > Syngnathidae > Festucalex > Festucalex cinctus. The sequence continues at coordinate 23,639,874 of NC_135416.1, read as the reverse complement.
AGACAATAAAAACCACCTGCATTCTCCCCTCAGTGCCGAAGTGTCACATCTCAGTGCATGGAAGCGTCCTCATAGCCCTCGAAACCCAGTCCTTGGTTTTTGCCTTGCCTTGCCTTGCCTTGCCTTGCCTTGCCTTGTCTTGCGCCCTTAGTTTGCCCCTTGTTTTCCTCCCTAGTGGAGCGCTTTCTGTTGTTCCCGTTTTTGAGTGCCCTTTTTGTCTCTCCAGTTTGGAGCTCTTTTTGTTCAGCCTTTTGTCCCTCTGTAAGAGGAGTTTTCTGTTCGTGCGAATAAACTGCAGCCTTTTGTGGCCAACTGTTTACCTGCGCCTGAGTCCTCCCCTCTCTCGTCGTGTCAGTACACTTCGGCCAGCATGGACTCAGCAGATAAGTTGGAGGCTGCACTGCGGAGGCAGGCCACTCGCTTGTCGCACCTGGAGGAGGTCCAGCAAGCCATGGCCACCCGGATAGGTGAACTTGCTGGACAGGTGCAGGGGCTGATGAGCCACCTGCAACACTCCACGCTACCCGCCCCGAGACAGAAAACCACCGACCACAACTCCAGCATTGGCCGGAGTAGGTCTGAGACTGGCTCCCCCGGAGCGTTACTCGGGAGAACCAGGACACTGCCAGGCATTCCTGACTGAATGCGATATTCATTTTGAACTTTCACCACAGGCCTTTCCTACAGACCGTTCCCGCGTGGCCTTCATGATCTCGCACCTGACTGGACGAGCCAGGGACTGGGCCACCGCGGAATGGGCACGAAACTCCCCGACCTGATCAACCGCAGCCGGGTTTTGCATGACTCTCCGCCAAGTTTTCGATCCAGTCAACATGGATCGAGAGAAGACGCGAGAACTCAGCTATCTCAGACAAGGCAGAGAATCGGTCAATGATTACGCCATCCGATTCCGAACTCTAGCAGCCAAGAGTGGCTGGAACGACACAGCTCTCTATGATCACTTTTTAAAGGGGCTCACAACACCTATGCAAGAACTCTTGCTTCCAAGTGACTTACCCGGCGACCTGGACTCGTTGATTTCGCTTGCCATCCGCACTGATCATCGGAGGCGGGAGCTCAAGCAGAGCAGCGGACTCCAAGGGATACCCGGTTCTGGACCCCTCCAGCATCCACTGGCAAGTGAGACTCCACGATATGCATTTACCCAGTCATCCACCGCGAGGGAGGTCAGTGGGAATGACGAGGAACCCATGCAGCTTGGTCGGGCCCAGTTAACCACCGAGGAGCGACAGCGTTGCCGCCAAGAAGGCCGCTGCTACTACTGTGGTGAACTTGGTCATCTGGTGGGAACTTGCACCGTGAAGAGAGGTTCACCGGTGAATTTCCCATCACCCCGACCTGCCAAGACCCAAAAGATCACGCAAGCCCAGATAAGCCACCATGCTATAACCATAGACCTGCCAGCCCTCATCGACTCCGGTTCCGACGAGAGCCTCATGGACTGGGGCCTCGTAAAGCAAGTACGAGCCACCACCGAACCCCTTCCCCGGACCATCCAGGCGAGAGCTCTGAATGGCAAGAAGCTATTCAGCATCACCCATATCACCGAACCCCTGGAAGTACGAATTGGACAACACATCGAAAATCTCCGTTTTCATGTAATCCAAGCTTCCTCACCCACTTTGGTTCTGGGACACCCTTGGCTACGTCAACCCCGAATCGACTGGAACTCCGGGAACGTACTGGAATGGGGAAAGGACTGTATGGATCACGTCTTGGACCAATCAGCGACCAGTGCATTCTCAGCCACAGTCAACCAGTTGACTCTTGAACCTCTCGCCCCTGAATCTCGCCGGACGCCGCCTCAAGCCCACGAGCCTCGCCGGGCGCAGCTCCAAGACCCTGAGCCACGCCAAGTTTCTGCATCATGTCACATCAAGTCTCTGCATCAAGTCACGCCAAGTCTCTGCATCACGCCGTCAAAGCAAAAGCCGTCAAAGCCAAAGCCGGCAAAGCCGTCAAAGCCAAAGCCGTCCACGCCAAAGCCGTCCACGCCAAAGTCTACCACACCACGCCAGGTCGGCCAAGCCTGCCACGCCTCGCCAAGCCTGCCACGCCTCGCCAAGTCTGCCAAGCCTGCCACGCCAAGTCTGCCACGCCTGCCAAGCCTGCCACGTCTCGCCAAGTCTGCCAAGCCTGCCACGCCAAGTCTGCCACGTCTGCCAAGCCAGCCACGCCTCGTCAAGTCTGCCAAGCCTGCCACGCCAAGTCTGCCACGTCTGCCACGCCTCGCCAAGTCTGCCAAGTCTGCCAGGTCTACCAAGTCAAAACTGTCCACGAGATTCCCTTGGTACCTTCCGAACCTGATCCTGCGTTAAGAAAAGGATCAGGAACATCCTGAACGGTCCCGACGGGACTCTCGTCTGGCGTCATGGACGCCCTCCTGAACTGCCTTTTTGTCTGGGACGGATGGGTGGGCCGTGTTCCCACCTCCGTGCCCCCTTCCGCCCGCCCTTGTTTTTGGACTCTTGGTGTCGAAAGGCCGTCAAGAGCCGGCCATTGAGGGGGGGGGGGTACTGTCACGCCGCCACCGGCGTGACGGCCCATGCTTTTATTTTCATAACCATGTTTCCTGTTTTACCCTGAAATTCTGATTCCCCTCTCACCCCAGGTCACTTGCCCTTCCTGCAGTTCCCTAATTACCGGTTCCCTCCCATGATTATCACCACCTGTCACCAATCAAGCCAGACAATAAAAACCACCTGCATTCTCCCCTCAGTGCCGAAGTGTCACATCTCAGTGCATGGAAGCGTCCTCACAGCCCTCGAAACCCAGTCCTTGTTTTTTGCCTTGCCTTGCCTTGCCTTGCCTTGCCTTGCCTTGCCTTGCCTTGCCTTGCCTTGCCTTGCGATCTTTACAAAACTTTATTCAGTTTCACATCATTTACAAAAAAAATTCAAAACACCAAGTACAAAAGGTTATTTACACATAAGGTACAAAAGCAATTAAAACACACAAAATTCAAAACATCCAGAACATTTTACAACTGTAAAATATGCCAGGGAAAAAGCTTCTTTTTATCCTTATTTCGTTCTTTCCTTAAAAAACAGAGAATTTGTCTAAACACGGTGTTGCTATCAATTATTATATTCTTCATACTCACAACACACCTAGTTTTCCACAATTTTACACAGACAACAGTTATAATAATTTGAAATAGTTCTTTATCTTTAGAAGGTATGTCATTTTCTATTAAGCCATACATAATAGTGATATAATTAACATCTATTTTAAGTCCAACATCTTTCATCAATGCCCAGACTTGCTGAGCTCTATGACAATCAATCAATAAATGTTGCTGTGTTTCATCCTCTGAACAATTACTCATGGGGCATTTTTTTGTCTTTACAAAGCATGACCACGAAACAATCGCGCGAGTCGGGAGCCTACCTACAGCAATCAACCATTTTATATCTTTCATCCCTTCTGGAATGATAGTATTTTTTTTATTTAAAATGCGGATAACTTCCGTGCATTAATTCCTGTCTAACAATTTAAAGTTAACCTCCCCACCAAATCGTGCATCATTTATTTTTTGAAAGATCATTTTACACGTTAGACCATTCCAATCTAATTTTAGGTGTTCATATTGGGCAATAAAATCTCCAAAAACTAATTTATATATAGGGCCCTGTCTAGCTCTTCCTATTCTTTTTTTCCAACACGATAAGTCGCCAATCCACGGAGGTTTCCTAGATATAGCTAGATGCATATTCTTTACGAAGGCAATTTGGAGTCTGCAGCCTAAATCCACCGCTCCAAGACCTCCAAAGTTCCTTCCTTTGAAAAGGAGCTCCCTTTTTGTAACCTCGCGTGTTGTTCCCCAGACCAAATTCACGCAAATCTTATTCATTTTAATAATTGTTTTGTGATCCGGGGGAAAGATATTAGCGAGGAATAAAACTTTAGACATTATATATGTTTTAATTATATTTATTCTTGATTTATAGGTTGTATTTTTATTTTCCCATTTCTGAGCTTCTTCTTTTATTACTCCAAGTTTATCCTGCCAATTTCTTTCATTACAATTCTCGTTACAAATAATTAGGCCCAGAATATTTATTTCTTGTTTAATTTGAATATTAATGCTTTTTTTTCACTTTCATTTCCAACCCAAACACCTTCGGATTTAGAATGGTTCAACATGGCCCCTGATGCAGTTTCGTATAAATTTAAATGAGCCGTTAAAACATCCATCTCATGATTATCTTTAACAATGACAGTGATATCATCAGCGTAAGCAGTTGCTACGACCCTATGAGCATGTCCCACATATATACCGGTAATACGGTTATCCGAGTTAATATTATTAATCAAAGGACTCATAGCTAAAACATATAGGGCAGCACTCAGGGGGCAGCCCTGCTTCACACCTGCCTTGCCTTGCCTTGCCTTGCCTTGCCTTGCATTGCCTTGCCTTGCCTTGCCTTGCCTTGTTTTGCGCCCTTAGTTTGCCCCTTGTTTTCCTCCCTCGTGGAGCGCTTTCTGTTGTTCCCGTTTTTGAGTGCCCTTTTTGTCTCTCCAGTTTGGAGCTCTTTTTGTTCAGCCTTTTGTCCCTCTGTAAGAGGAGTTTTGTTCTGTTCGTGCGAATAAACTGCAGCCTTTTGTGGCCAACTGTTTACCTGCGCCTGAGTCCTCCCCTCTCTCGTCGTGTCAAGATCAACCAGGGCCATCAAGAAAAAAGCTAAATTACTTACAATTTTAAATAGATTTGTGAAAACTGATGAAACTTAGCTCTCTTCTAATGCTAATTGCTGCAAAACGGAAACAGATAGAAACTTACTTTTTTTCCTGATTAAAGAAGAGACTTTAATCTTTCTTTTGATGGGTTCCATGTTTTTACAGCGATAGAACACAATATTCTGTGGGCCTTGCAAAATCAGTCAAAATCCAGTAAAACAGCCGGGAGCGAACGGGATTGCATATGTGAAAATGGCTGGGAGTGAATGAGTTAAGTAGCCCTACGTTGGCTTCTATGCGACGAATCAAATCAAACTTTCTTTATATAGCACCTTTCACACATTCAAATGCAACTCAAGGTGCTGAACAATTAAAACATCCATAATATAATTTAAAAAAAACAAAAAAAAAACAAAAAAAACCTCACCCCATATCCTCATGATCATACCCACAACACACACGCAAACCACAACATGGCGGGGCACAGAAGAACCCTGTGAAGAAAGGCACCCATGAGGAGCTTATCCAAACTGAGAGGGATGACCATCACAGTGAGCAAATGTCAACCCAGAGACCGCAGCCCGCTCCACACAGACTGAGGCGAGCCACAGCTCCCTGGGGCCAAGGGGCCTCAAGGACAACCGTCCGCCCACAGGAGAAGACCAGCCATCCCTCCCAGTGTGGAGGCTCCCGCATGACAGGCTCAAGACAAAGGTGCGAGATTCATGTACATTTTGTACAAGTGAAGCTGCAAGTCATTTGGTTGGTGTTGTGTACTGTAAGACGGTAAGACGTATGTATAACATACATACGTAGTTGTAAATAAGGAATTCCGAGGATGCTGGCGCACAAGTTAGTATTTATAATTAGACAATTTAGACAAGTTATTTCAGTGACCAGTGTGGCTTTGTTTTTCTTTGAAATACTAATTGTTTTGTCCATTTGTGCAGCTCGCGTGATAGGTTTGGCATTATAGAAATGCAATGCTGTATTAAGCAGATGCAGGCAAGAAGGCCAAGAAGCTGGGCGGGTCCGAAGTCACTTTGGCTAATTATTTTTGTGGAAAGAATAACTGGGTAGTCAAGCAAATGACAGCCAAGTGACAGAGAGCATGAAGTGGAGTAGAAGGGGGTTGAGAGTTTTACAACCTCGCAATCTGAGAAGGTCCCTCAATCAACAAATGCACCATCACTGCCAAAAAGGGGCGAGGACATTGAAAGGGAAGCAGTTTTTGGGTGGCACTGAGTCAGTGACCTGGCACTATATATGTGAATATACTGCAGTTAATTGATTTATTATTATCTCATCACTCATGAGAAATTGTTTTTGTACATAAAACAGTTTTACATGGTAATGTTTTTTTTTTTTTTGTGAGTTATTTTTTTGTGCGGTGATGCAGTAAGTCCTTTTAGATGTACAAACACATTGGTCGCATCCACTCATTCACTGCCTTTGACAAGTATACTTGTTAATTGTATTTTTTAGAGTGGTGCTAAATGGGGGAGAATCTGATTATGCTCCAATGTAGATATCAAACTTGGAAACAACTTTACTGATGCCCAACCACCGGTAGATGACATCATTGCCCCATTTTATACGAAATAAACACAGTTTCAGAGTCCATGAGAGAAATGGCTGTATTTTGGCAAACCTACATGTTTCTACTGTCAATTATAAAAGAACGGGACGGGGCAAAAAGTAGGAAGTCTATTCTGTTATTTCGTAGATTCAGTTTATATATAATTATTGAATGTAATATCACGTGAGCATTGAAAATTTTAAAATTTGCTAAAAAAAATGGCTGGCAGTGAATGAATTAGGATACAGGAAACTTAAATATTGTACTGTAGACCTCTTTAACTCTTTTACTTCCACACGTTATTAAAAAAAAAAAAAAAAAAACAATGCCAGTGGATTTCGAGCATTTTAACTCATTTTGCAAAGCAAACAGAATATTGTGTTCTTTTGCTACATAAACAACATGGGTACCACATGAAAGATCGCATTCCATTCTTTCATCAGAAAAAAAGTATGTTTCTACCTTATTCCGTTCTTTAGTAATCACCATTTGAAAATAGGTCATTTGAGTGACATTGAGCGAAAATTGAAAAGAAAAGCTACATTTTCTCCACAACAGTGACTTTGATACTAATATTTTTTGTTTAGTGACGCTCCATCAAATTAGGTTTAATGTTGGAAAAGGCTTTGATCATTCACGTCAGCCTTGAAAACGTTCTATTTCATCGGATTGCGTCATGTTTCATTGTAATTCGCAGCTCTAGTTAGGGTCCGAGCAGCTTACGCTGCCATCTGCTGGCCATTGTTAGTGGGTGTTTTTGATTTCACAACTCATTGACCCGGCTGCGCTACACTTGGACCCTGCACTGACTACTGATATATTTTTAAAAAAAGTAGTTGACGTCACTTAACGTTTATGGCAGCATACATCATGATTTTACTAAACGTTATTAAACGTTTTTGGCGGTCAAAGAGTTAACCAATAAGTTATCCCCCAGTTTAGTTTATTGATGAAATGTTTCTAAATAATCTACTTCAGATTAATGACACCTATTTTTTATTAACAGCAATTCACTTGTGAAACTGGTTCCTAACTGATACTGTTAATCACAGATAAAGCCTCTCTTGTGGCATTCAACAACAATGGTCAGACCTGTTGAGCTTGGCTAAAAAATTCCACCAAAACAAAAGCACATTCAGCATAAAATCATGAACTTGAGTCTAGAGTGAAACCCAAGGCAACGGTGCGAACCAACTTTGCATCATTGAAATCACATCTAATTTTGCACAACCACATAACACTCAAATGTAGGTTTCCGGTGTCTCATTTACAAATAGTGAACGCATACCTGCACACAATCTTCTCGGGATGTAATGATATCCAAACATCACGATACGATATTATCACGATATGAAGCTCACGATACGATAATTATCACGATATTGTGGGGAGTTTGGCGAAATTTAAAAAAGGTCGCAATATTGTAAAAGAATGAGCTCATACTAAGAAAAACATGCAACATTGTGCTTTTGTACATAACAGCAATACATATAAACCACCTACAATATCTAATAACACCTATTTATGTCATGTTTTGGTTCTGTTTAGGGTGGGTTTTGCTTTGTTTTTGTTGGGTTTTTAGTTTGTCATGTTTATGTTCTGATTTCCTGATTTTCCCTAGTCTCGTTAAGCCTTTCCATGTCCACCTGTGTTTGCCTGCCCTTCCTCATGTGCCAACCAATCAGCAACCCCTTCCACTTGTGTCTTGCCCAGCTGTGTCTCGTCGTGTGTAATTAGTGTGTGTACTTAGTTTTCGGTTTTCGCTTCAGTTCTTGTCGGTTCATTATTCTTGTTTCCCCACGTTCATGTTGCCAGTGTTTTCGTCTGCTCCTGTATAGTTTTCCCTCTGGTATTTTTGTATTCGTTGTCACCAAGCCCTGTTTGCTACTTTGGTTTTGTTGGATTAAATTTTACTTCTTTTTTCGCACCTCTGCCTCCCTGACTCGTCCGCCTCCTGCATTTGGGTCCACCACCACACTTCCGCGTTCATGACAGAATGAACCGACCACGAAAGGACCCAGCAGGGAGCAGCCGGAGCCGATCGGCACGACGTCGGCCAGCTCCCAGACGCCATCAGCCTGTTGACCAACCCCGTTCCCTCGGTGTAGGTTCAGCTTTCTTTTCGGGTTCCTGTGTCTCCGTGTTCTCCTCACCTGTTAAAGCCTATTTACCCAGTTCACCACCTTATGATTCCCGTTACACTTATTTAAGTGATTCTGATTTGGAACTCACAGACACCGAGTTAAACATTTCTGATTTGGACACCAGTTTTTGTTCACCTAGTAAGTCTCCCCGGGCACTTCCTTATGACACGATTCTGTCACCCCACGTTTTTGTTGACCACGATCCTGAGTTTGATTTTGATTCAGAGTTAGAGGATGACTGTGAAGTGAGTGAGCACACTGATTTTGGTTGGAGTGCGAGTGATAGCTTTTATAGTTTTTTGTTTTCACGTTCCCCGTCATGTCAAGTAGCACCTGTTTCTGCGTCACCTGGTTCCCCGTTGTCTCGAGTTCCCCGGTCCCTTGGTCAACAGGCTGGTGTGACGACAGCCCCAGCTCCCCGAAAACATAGGAGGAGGCAGAGGCGACCCAAGCGGCAGCCTGCGCCGCTGCCGCCGCAGCCCCTGGCCGCTGCGCCTGCGCCGCTGCCGCCGCAGCCCCTGGCCGCTGCGCCTGCGCCGCTGCCGCCGCAGCCCCTGGCCGCTTCGCCTGCGCCGCTGCCGCCGCAGCCACTGGCCGCTTCGCCTGCGCCGCTGCCGCCGCAGCCCCTGGCCGCTTCGCCTGCGCCGCTGCCGCCGCAGCCCCTGGCCGCTTCGCCTGCGCCGCAGCCCCTGGCCAATGCGCCTGCGCCGCTGCCGCCGCAGCCCCTGGCCGCTTCGCCTGCGCCGCTGCCGCCGCAGCCCCTGGCCAATGCGCCTGCGCCGCTGCCGCCGCAGCCCCTGGCCAATGCGCCTGCGCCGCTGCCGCCGCAGCCCCTGGCCAATGCGCCTGCGCCGCTGCCGCCGCAGCCCCTGGCCGCTTCGCCTGCGCCGCTGCCGCCGCAGCCCATGGCCGCTTCGCCTGCGCCGCTGCCGCCGCAGCCCCTGGCCGCTTCGCCTGTGCCCCTGCCGCCGCAGCCCCTGGCCGCTTCGCCTGGGCCGCAACCTCCAGCTCCTCGACCGGTGGCGCCCGGCCAGCGGCCGCCTTCTCCACCACCTGTTCCGGCGGCGCCCGGCCAGCGGCCGCCTTCGCCTGCACCAGTTCCGGCGGCGCCCGGCCAGCGGCCGCCATCTCCACCACCAGTTCCGGCGGCGCCCGGTCAGCGGCCGCCTTCGCATGCACCAGTTCCGGCGGTGCCCGGCCAGCGGCCGTCTTCGCCTGCACCAGTTCCGGCGGCGCCCGGCCAGCGGCCGCCATCTCCACCACCAGTTCCGGCGGCGCCCGGTCAGCGGCCGCCTTCGCCTGCACCAGTTCCGGCGGCGCCCGGCCAGCGGCCGCCTTCGCCTGCACTAGTTCCGGCGGCGCCCGGCCAGCGGCCGCCTTCGCATGCACCAGTTCCGGCGGCGCCCGGCCAGCGGCCGCCTTCGCCTGCACTAGTTCCGGCGGCGCCCGGCCAGCGGCCGCCTTCGCCTGCACCAGTTCCGGCGGCGCCCAGCCAGCGGCCGCCATCTCCACCACCAGTTCCGGCGGCGCCCGGTCAGCGGCCGCCTTCGCATGCACCAGTTCCGGCGGCGCCCGGCCAGCGGCCGCCTTCGCCTGCACCAGTTCCGGCGGCGCCCAGCCAGCGGCCGCCATCTCCACCACCAGTTCCGGCGGCGCCCGGTCAGCGGCCGCCTTCGCATGCACCAGTTCCGGCGGCGCCCGGCCAGCGGCCGCCTTCGCATGCACCAGTTCCGGCGGCGCCCGGTCAGCCGCCGCCTTCGCCTGCACTAGTTCCGCCGGCGCCCGGCCGGCGGCCGCCTCCACCAGCTTCTACCCGGGCGGCGTACGACTTGAGGCCGCCGCCTCCTGCTCCTCGTCTGGCGGCGAACACCCCGCCGCCACCTCTGCTCCTCGTCGGGCGTCGAGGACGCCCTCCTGACCGGCCCCGACGGGCCCTCCTCGTCGGGCGTCGAGGACGCCCTCCTGACTGGCCCCGACCGACGGGCCCTCCTCGTCTGGCGTCCGGGACGCCCACCTGACTGGCCCCGCCGGGCACTCCTCGTCTGGCGTCCGGGACGCCCACCTGACTGGCCCCGCCGGGCACTCCTCGTCTGGCGTCCGGGACGCCCACCTGACTGGCCCCGCTGGGCACTCCTCGTCTGGCGTCCGGGACGCCCACCTGACTGGCCCCGCTGGGCACTCCTCGTCTGGCGTCCGGGACGCCCACCTGACTGGCCCCGCTGGGCACTCCTCGTCTGGCGTCCGGGACGCCCACCTGACTGGCCCCGCTAGTTCCGGCGGCGCCCGGCCGGCGGCCGCCTCCACCAGCTTCTACCCGGGCGGCGTACGACTTGAGGCCGTCGCCTCCTGCTCCTCGTCTGGCGGCGAACACCCCGCCGCCACCTCTGCTCCTCGTCGGGCGTCGAGGACGCCCTCCTGACCGGCCCCGACGGGCCCTCCTCGTCGGGCGTCGAGGACGCCCTCCTGACTGGCCCCGCTGGGCACTCCTCGTCTGGCGTCCGGGACGCCCACCTGACTGGCCCCGCTGGGCACTCCTCGTCTGGCGTCCGGGACGCCCACCTGACTGGCCCCGCTAGTTCCGGCGGCGCCCGGCCGGCGGCCGCCTCCACCAGCTTCTACCCGGGCGGCGTACGACTTGAGGCCGTCGCCTCCTGCTCCTCGTCTGGCGGCGAACACCCCGCCGCCACCTCTGCTCCTCGTCGGGCGTCAGGGACGTCCTCCTGACCGGCCCCGCCGGGCCCTCCTCGTCGGGCGTCGAGGACGCCCTCCTGACGGGCCCCGCCGGGCCCTCCTCGTCGGGCGTCGAGGACGCCCTCCTGACGGGCCCCGCCGGGCCCTCCTCGTCGGGCGTCGAGTACGCCCTCCTGACCGGCCCCGACGGGCCCTCCTCGTCGGGCGTCGAGGACGCCCTCCTGAGCGGCCCCGACGGGCCCTCCTGACTGGCCCCGCCGGGCTCTCCTCGTCTGGCGTCCGGGACGCCCACCTGACTGGCCCCGCCGGGCTCTCCTCGTCTGGCGTCCGGGACGCCCACCTGACTGGCCCCGCCGGGCACTCCTCGTCTGGCGTCCGGGACGCCCACCTGACTGGCCCCGCTGGGCACTCCTCGTCTGGCGTCCGGGACGCCCACCTGACTGGCCCCGCTAGTTCCGGCGGCGCCCGGCCGGCGGCCGCCTCCACCAGCTTCTACCCGGGCGGCGTACGACTTGAGGCCGCCACCTCTGCTCCTAGTCGGGCGTCAGGGACGCCCTCCTGACCGGCCCCGCCGGGCCCTCCTCGTCGGGCGTCGAGGACGCCCTCCTGACGGGCCCCGCCGGGCCCTCCTCGTCGGGCGTCGAGGACGCCCTCCTGACCGGCCCCGACGGGCCCTCCTCGTCGGGCGTCGAGGACGCCCTCCTGACTGGCCCCGACGGGCCCTCCTCGTCGGGCGTCGAGGACGCCCTCCTGACCGGCCCCGACGGGCCCTCCTGACTGGCCCCGCCGGGCTCTCCTCGTCTGGCGTCCGGGACGCCCACCTGACTGGCCCCGCCGGGCTCTCCTCGTCTGGCGTCCGGGACGCCCACCTGACTGGCCCCGCTGGGCACTCCTCGTCTGGCGTCCGGGACGCCCACCTGACTGGCCCCGCTGGGCACTCCTCGTCTGGCGTCCGGGACGCCCACCTGACTGGCCCCGCTGGGCACTCCTCGTCTGGCGTCCGGGACGCCCACCTGACTGGCCCCGCCGGGCACTCCTCGTCTGGCGTCCGGGACGTCCACCTGACTGGCCCTCCGGGCACTCCTCGTCTGGCGTCCGGGACGCCCACCTGACTGGCCCCTCTGGGCACTCCTCGTCTGGCGTCCGGGACGCCCACCTGACTGGCCCTCTGGGCACTCCTCATCTGGCCACCTCTACTGTTGGCATTTTGTTTTGTTTTTTTGGACTGCCCTTGATAGTGGGCCGTGCACCCTCCCGCCTGTTTTTGTTGTTTATGGACCTTATGGGACATCTGGGAGCTGTCCCTTGAAGGGGGGGTACTGTCATGTTTTGGTTCTGTTTAGGGTGGGTTTTGCTTTGTTTTTGTTGGGTTTTTAGTTTGTCATGTTTATGTTCTGATTTCCTGATTTTCGCTAGTCTCGTTAAGCCTTTCCATGTCCACCTGTGTTTGCCTGCCCTTCCTCATGTGCCAACCAATCAGCAACCCCTGTCTTGCCCAGCTGTGTCTCGTCGTGTGTAATTAGTGTGTGTACTTAGTTTTCGGTTTTCGCTTCAGTTCTTGTCGGTTCATTATTCTTGTTTCCCCACGTTCATGTTGCCAGTGTTTTCGTCTGCTCCTGTATAGTTTTCCCTCTGGTATTTTTGTATTCGTTGTCACCAAGCCCTGTTTGCTACTTTGGTTTTGTTGGATTAAATTTTACTTCTTTTTTCGCACCTCTGCCTCCCTGACTCGTCCGCCTCCTGCATTTGGGTCCACCACCACACTTCCGCGTTCATGACAATTTAGGCTCTTACTTGTTCCTGCGCGCGCACATTGAGTTCCGTCACACATTGACTCGGTTCACAGGCATATTACATTCCCCTTCATCCGACGTTTAGTATAGATTCTAAACATAGAAGGGCCAAAAAATCACTAATGAAAATTAAATTGCACAAAAAAAAATTGCCACGAGAGTGTGCGAGAAATGCACAAATGGAAATCAACGCCTGACTTTTTTAACAGATGTGCTGCTTTTAAATATTGTGAACATGACAACAACGATATTGTGGCAGTTTTAATATCACGATGTCACCATATTGCACTTATCATTACATCCCTACAATCTTCATTTTATTTTAAGTCACACTCTGGGTGGATGGATATATGTTACAGATTCAACACCACATCCCCGCCAAAGCACCTCATGAATGACAATGTTTATCAACGATCTTGTTGATCAATAGCTCTACATCATGGATCGTGGCACTAACCGGAAAAAAGACCAATATTTGAATATTTACAGACAGAAATTGAGGTACCTATAGATAAGTGGGAAGTTAAGCAGATATTATTTAGTGATCAAAGCACCGATAGGAAAAATCTAGGAATATTTGGCACGTTGCTGCTGTGATGACTGTTTCTGACGCAAACACCGTGCCAGAAATGAAATAAAGTAGCTGTTTTGAGGTTGGAAGTAAAAAAAAATTAAATTTAATCTCATAGCCAATGCATGTTTGTTACACGTGGTAAGCAATGACACTTATTAGCCTGGAAAGTTAACCAGACTCATCGCTTTACCAGCGTGTGAGTCTGGGTACAGTCACTATGAAGCACATTTCTGAGGCCGGGCAAACCTGACCAAATAGACAGTGAAAAAATCCAATCTGCAAAGAAAGAGTGGACATGACATCATAAAAGTGGGAAGTTATGTTGAAGACTAGTCAACACACAGATGCTCATATGAAACATTATTCGAAATTGGAGAACATTTGAGACTGTACTTAGTAGAAAAAGCATGATTTTTGATGTTTTAAATTTGTTAAACATAAACAAGAGGTCTTCAGAAATTTTACAACTTGACTTAAATACGTGTATAATGCTGAATGATGTTTACAGGAGGAAACTTGTATATTTTATTTATTAAAGAATTACAACTGCAATTCAACAAAAGATTCCTGTGGCAAATCTAATATTGGGGTCTAAGGAATTGAAAAGAAAAAGGGGGTCTTCAAAGCAGCACATACTGTTGTTTTGTTTGTTTGTTTTTTTGTTTTTTGTTTTACTTGTTAAAAAATACCGACCACGCCTCCACAAACCCCTCACCCCCGACCCCTGGCCCTATACTAATTGCCTATGATCTGTATATGCCTCATCTTTACGTATACTTTGTAGTTCATAAAGTAGTCTGCTCGCAACATGGGAGGAGCAAGATGGCCGCCCTGTCGCTTCAAAGGCTTGCATGGGTGTGTATGGGCTTTCGGCTATCCAGTCATATATTCAGATCAGTGAGAAAACCTCATTCGATGCATCAAACAGAAATAACTAGTACATTGCAGGGGGTAGTTGAAAACAATTGATAATTTATGATATTACTGTTAATGCTTTATGTGTTTCTGTAACAGCCACATCTAAACACAAGTGTCTCATCACTCAACTTGCCTTTTGTTTCTAAAGCATTTTAAAACAACTATTGTTGTGTACTAAGCACTGTACATTGAGTAAAAATCAGTCATGCAATAAAGACAGGTAAAAAAAAAAACATAATTAAACCTCAGATGACTGATGAATAGAATGCAAAACTGCTATACTGTCTCAAAATATTGTGGTTCAGTGATATTTTCCTGATATTTAAAGTTAAAAATGCACCGATACAAACAAAGATGAATGCAATCACGTGTTAGCAAAAACTTATTTAAAAGAAAAAAACACAATAAAACTGCAAATGAAAAAAATACAATAATATGAATTGTTCATTTCTTTTAATGAAAAACGCATGACGACACACTGCTTTCGCGCAATGTCATGCAATTTGTGCGCGCTCCTGCGGTGAGGGATACCAATATTTGAGGGAGCAACTATGATGAAATCTGAAACCTGTCCAGCTTGATCTGAGGAACTAAACATGAACCCCTGCTGGTCTGTGTGAAAGATTAACTATTTTCTTGTTAAAGAAGTCAAACAAGCCGAAATCAATTCCCTTACCTTTTGCTCATGACTATAAGCCAGAATCCAGTCTTCTTGCTCGGGATGGAAGAGCAGGCTGAGGATATAGAAGTTCAGCCGGTACTTCTGGTATGTTGCTCCTTCATCAGAACTGATCAGAAGACTGTTCTCCACTTCAGTATCCGTTAAGAGCATAATCTTTGGAAAGAATGAGATATGGTACATAATACAACAAATTAAGGTTTGCAACAATATGTTGTTCCTTAAATAAAGTAGCTGTGGAACTCATTCAAATTTCTGATTTTCAGTCATTCCTTCATGTAGCTTTAATTTCCGAAGAGGTTCTGTCTTTCCAGCTGAGGTCAGACAATTTTGTATGCCAACACACAACACTGCAGTGCACCAACGTAAGTAACGTACAACTGTACTGTACTGTGTACAGTATTACTGTATTTGATTTTAGTGTTCAAATGGCACCATTTTCTGTTGTTTTATGAAGGGGAATTGCTGGAAAGAGAATGTAAAAAAAAAAAAAGATGATTGAAATAGGAGAAACTTGCAAAATTTGAGCAAACTGTGTGTCATTCAGCTGCACAGAACAGATGGTAGTGGAGGTTTCACTGTACCTTAAGACACACACTGATGTATGAAAGCTGGTCTATAAAGGCCAGAGGTGGTGTACACCCTGGAAAAATAACGTGACAGATTCAGCTAATTACTGACATATAGTGAAAGTGTTTTTTTCGGTGGATGATCTAAAATGTCTAAAGTACCCTTACAAGATGCACACAGTCGCTGATGCAATCGGATCACTTTTTTAAAAAGAAACAAAACATCAAAACAGAACACATTCATATAGAGCGGCTGATGGCCACAACTCACGCCCATCCGCTCTTCACTTAGACCGACTGCTTGAGCAACTCTTCCGCAACCTGGCTCGTCCTTCTAACTGACGTCACCAGTGGTGTAACTGCTCCTGGGAGTAGTGGGTAATAGTAGTATACTCTAAAATTCCACCATAGTCCAGAAAACTGTCCTGTTTAAAGGTCCCCTCATATGAAATGTTCACTTTTGGGGGGGTTTTGGTCATAAATATGCCTTACTACAGCCTGACAAAGTCTCCAAGTTGTAAGATAAATGATCCATGTTTCCCTTTTCTATGGCCGTTTGTATCAAAGTAGGTCAAATAGCACTCTCAAATGGGCTGTTTTTAGCAGGTCGGTTTTACACATCACTAACCCCACCTTTTCGGTTTTACACGTCACTAGGTCAGCGCGTTGAAGGATCATTCACATTCACCCTGTTAATGACCCGGCCCACCCTACTCGGCCTACAATTGGCTCATCAGTCCTCATGTGTAAAGTTAGCCTAATCTAATCAGTGAAGACATCGCCTGGCAGCCAATTAGAGGCAGAGGAGGTTGGGCCATGTCTTCACCATCCTCACATATTACTGAATGGTGCGCATCAGAAGGGATTTAGAAGTGGGTAGTGGCAAAACTGACTGAAGAATAAGTTGAAGAATAAGTTGGTTGGACGTCACCCTCTAAATAAAGGCGCTGCATTCCAATACACGTATTACAATGAAAAGACATTACAATTGTTTCAAAATATTTTTAACTGCCTTCATCAGCAGTTACATTAGTATGAATTATTCACACTAGAGGTGTCTTAAGTCAATTTCTAATGCACCTTCCTGACGTACTTTCAATGTGCGTCAATCCTCCTGTCTCAGCTTCTGACACACTCACCCGTGTAACTGGTGAAAACTCGCGCAGGTGTGACCCATTGACTAGTGAGGGTGTCTGTAACTGCGGGATTGTGGCGTTTTCATGAGACATAAATTCCAAAGAGATCCATTTGGATTACATTTCACACTTTAAATGTGAAGTTGATGCTATGCGTCCGGCAGTTAAACTGATCGTCCCCAGTGACATGTACGGCTCTTCGAACAGGATACTGCCAAGGAGCATGCATGCATTTTTGTATTCTGTATTGAATAAATAGGTTATAGGAAAAATAATTTAATCAGTGTTGTGCTCATGACTGAATGTATATAATGAATATTTGGAACTGTTAATTGACAAGCGAGTGAGCCGTTTAAGTTTTGCCAAGTATGGATTTCACGGCCGGCATATGTAAAAACAAAAAAAAACAACCAAATGTTTCCAAGTCCCGATTTCCACAATTAGAATGACTGTAGTTGTTACAAGATGCACTTTCAGACAAACTGCAAGCCACCAATACGAGTCAGCAGCTGCTCGGCGTGATGTGGTCAACACCAACGTAGCACGCAAGCAGTTAGTTGAATCAAAACATTCAATTTGATGATAGTCCTTTAGTGCAGCTTCCTGAGCATGCAAGAGGAAAAATGCTTAAGTCTCAGGGAGAATACACGCACACTGCTAGATTTGACAGGGGATACCCTCATTTAAATTTGGCTCCACCCAGAGTGAGTACATTTCATGGTGTGTAATTGACACACTTTAGTCGATGAAAGAATCCGTAAAGCCAAAAAAGTGAGCAACAGTGCACCTTTTCTGACTTAAGCACCTGGAGATTATATGCCCCTAAGTGCGTTAGGAGTGTTCATAATCATTTGTCCTTCAATATACAATGGTTCATTTTTTTTTGTCAGGAGATTATTGATGAATGTATGCATCTTTATTTTTATTTTATTTTTTTACACTTCCCATGATGGTAATGCCTCATAGGCCAGTCAGTCAATCGTTAGTGTATTTCAGCTTTCATTTGGAAGCACCTGCCTTTTTGCCTGCATTCCACCATCACTCGTGACACCAGTAGCCAATTTAAACTGCAAACTTGGAACTTGTGAATCTCCTGCTGTAATGTGAACTCTTGACATTTCTCCCTTAAACAATTGATTTGTTGAAAGTTACATAGCTGAGTTTCCCTCATTTTAAAGAAGCCCTCAAGCAATATTAGGTTTTGTCATTTTAGCTGCGTGTTTCGTCTGTGGGCTTACTGGAGTGAGACGAGTGTACAATCATAAAGAAGCATATTTATTTATTTTTTTCCAAAAACAAAAACGTTGACAGATGTACTGCAAGTAATTGACACCTTTCCAAAACCACCCCCGCCCCCCCAAAAACCCACCTTTCCTTTTTTTAATTTATTTTTATTTGTTAACCTGTCCTGTTCAGCAGCTTGGTCATACAAAATGGAGCATCTGTACACTTTTTTTTTTTTTTTTTTTTTTGCCGAGTATTATATGTGACCAGCCCTGGTAAAAGGGTCCTCTTGTGCCAAAAATTCAAAATGTTTGCACTTAACTGCACTTAATTCCCTTTAAAATAATAAAGATAATACATGGATGTAGCTCAAAAATTGACAAAGTTACAGCAGTTTTAATGTTGGAAGGTTGAAATCGCTAGTTTTGAGAAAAAGGGCTTTAAAGTTTTGGTCCTTGCATCTTTCAAATGTCCATAGCAACCAGTAACTTAGGAAAAAGATATGAACCTGAAATTTTCAGAAATATCAGTGGAAAGTCAATTCCAATAGCAGGCAAGGTCATCATCTGAGATTTGAACCCTTTAAACGTTTTGGAAGTTTGACCTCTCAAGAGATGAAATCAGCCACAACTTTGAAGATCACATTCAGCTTTCAATTCATTTGCTGAGGCATCAGCCAAAGTTTGCTTATTTTATTGTTGCTCCTTGTGGTATTTTCTTGCATAAATGAGGTCATATTACCACCGTGGGAAATTTGATTTCATAGTTTTGTGTCAATTAAAAGATTATTTGCCATTGGATGTGGCCTGTGAAAAGTGCTTTATTGATAATTTATCATGGATGTGATAAATGCTTTTGGTCACATGAAGAAAATGAAAATGTTCCCTTGGTCCCATGAATGGACCCACTTCTTCAAACGGACTGGCGACTCAACATCCCTCTCAAAAATCACGCCGACCTGATCTCGTGGCAGCAGAAACTGGAAAAGTTGAGTGCTCGCAGATGTACATTCCACAGCAAGCCGACAACACATTTCTCCTTTGTGCTCTCATTTTGTACACAGATTTTGCAAACACATTGTGCACAACCCGCCAGCCTACGTTGCCTGGGGAAACGACAGGACCACGATCCCCACGTTCATGCTTAGCACACCTCCCAATCTGGAAGCTTGTCATCAGCAGACACAAGAGTTCAACTTAAAAACACTAAAAGACAAATAAGAAAGGATACAAAATGAAGAAAAAAAAAGGACATGATGAGAAATATAGTAAAATGTAGGGATGGGCAGAGTGTAGTGTGATACCATGCAGCTGTATTGGGCCGATCTCTCTCTCTCTTTCTCTCTCTCTCCAGTGACAATGCGAAAACAGCAATTGTTTTCATGGCTTTCAATCAATCAATCAATCAATCAATCAATCAATCAATCAATCAATCAATCAATCACCCTAGCATTTTAATGACCATCATTATACAAGGATTTTTGCTGTTTGCAGGCTGCCCCGGTCACTAATTCACTCTCTCCCTCAAATAGCAGCAGACCACTGTATAGAAATATATATTGTAATATTTATTTTTAGCATACTTAGTTTTGGAGTTTTGTAATCCAAAAGTAATCAAGTTACATTATTTTTATATTATGGTACTTGGATTGCATTACTAATTAATGGTGCATATTTTTATCAGGTAACTAGTAACTGAATCCATTTTAAAAGTAACCTTCTAAACCTTATAGCATTTTCTTTCAAATTAGCGGTCTTTGTTTTTTTTTGTTTTTTTTGTTTTTTTTTTATCAAAAGAACTAGTGATATCAGTCCTTGGTATCAGTATTGGTGACTACTCAAGAGTTGTGTACTCATAAGTAATAATGGTATCGGTCTGGAAAAAAAGTATCAAATATCTCAAGTAAAAGGGGATGGCACGGTGGTTGACTGGTTAGCACATTCGCCTCCCAGTTCTGAGGACTCTGGTTCGAGTCCAGGCTCCGGCCTTCCTGGGTGGAGTTTGCATGTTCTCCCCGTGCCCGCGTGGGTCTTCTCCGGGTGATCTGGTCTCCTCCCACATTCCAAAGACATGCATGGAAGGTTAATTGGGCGCTCCGAATTGTCACTAGGTGTGCGTGAGTGTGGATGGTTGTTCGTCTCTGTGTGCCCTGCGATTGGCTGGCAACCAGTCCAGGGTGTCCCCCGCCTACTGCCCAGAGCCAGCTGAGATAGGCGACAGCACCCCCCGCGACCCTTGTGAGGAATAAGCGGTCAAGAAAATGGATGGATGGAAAAGGGGATGAATAAATAGATAAATGAATAAATACATTAGTAGCTAATTGAATATCTGCATAAATTAGAAGGAAATTTAAAAAATAAATAAAAAAATCCATTAGATGAACCAAACATGACTTTTGAGCCTCTGTTTCCATACTGAATGTGTAGTTGTATCTAATATGCACATCAGAACAAAAATACATTCTATATTATATTTGCAGAATAAAAAAAATGATTCTATTATCTCTGTATGTGTATGTAAATTGATGATGGGGGCGGGCTATACAATACTATCTCGCCGAAGGCGCCACATTGAGTAGGTTAGGTATGCAGCAACCTCTCCAACACGCCACCAGTGAAACTGAGAAGTGGACTGTTTTTTAAAGCAACGCTAAATAAGTATTTAACCTTCAATTCATATTTTCATAATTCTGATGATGTAACATTGACTTACATATTGATTAATGAAACCTTTGTCTTGGCCTGAGGGGGTCTGTATCATTTTTACTGGCACTAAACAACTTTGAGGTGGATGGTGTGAACTCTTCCACACACAAAAAAACTACAAACGTGCCGACTGCTTTACGGCATACGTCCTTTCTTTCCCCGGTCGAACGTCTACGCGTGATTACTGTTATCATGAAGAAGCTACAAAACACCCCAAGAAACAAAGATTTTTGTCTGGAGCCAACAATAATAATGATAAAAAGCCTACCTGAATGTGGATAAAAGCACAGTACATGCTTTCACTCGCTGGCGAGGTGAAAAACGAGAGGGGATTTTCGCGGGCTCTGCTCTTTTTAGTAGGTAGCTTTCCATGCTCAAATCAAAAATGATTATGCTAATGTAGGGCTGGGCGATATGGCCAAAAATTCATATCACGGTATAAACTGCATCCCTTCACTATATATCACGGTATAAGTGTGTTAAGTGATTTTTTTTTTTTAATAAATAATTTGCTTACTGGTTTACATAGTCCTTTATAGAAACTATATAGATAAAAAAAAAAAATGAAATTCTAAATTTACTTTTTACTTTTCGGAAAAATGCATGGTAAAAATCAACTTGATAGTTCGCCCTTCCACACTAACCCGACCAGCCACGCAACACTCAAAAGTTATGTGCTTTCTTGTTTATGAATGCTTGTGAATGCATCGCGGTAAAGGAGGGAGGGAGTGTGCGTGGAGTTGTCTGTGTATACAATAAAGAAGGTAAGATCACAACCACCATCTGCTGTTAACATACTTGAAAAACGTTACAGTGCTGTATAAAGTAAAGATAGAAAATAGCCGCGGGAAACAATGTCATTCAGTCCAACTGCAGGCACCTGGGACATCCGGATTTCATGAGGATATTCGCTCGTCCTTATGGGAAATGTGGTTCTTTCAAGGGAAAATAAAGGGAAAACAATACCGCTTTTGGCCAAAGGTGCCGCCATAATCAACAAAAACCAAATGCTCCTTTGTTTTGCTTTAACATCAAATACTAATATGAATCTACATCAAGCTGCCTTGGTTATGCTAGAATGACCAAAATCAATCAGGTATTTACTAGGGATGTAACGATATCCCAAAATCACGATACGATATTTTCACGATATGAAGGTCACGATACGATAATTAGCACAATATTGGTTTGGGGGGGGCGATGGGGCGGGGGGGTATTTAAAAAAGATCACACTATTGTAAAAAAAAATAAAAATAAAAAAATGATTTATTTTTTTTTAAAAACAGCTCATCCTAAAAAAAAGCACAATATTGTGCTTTTGTACATAATAGCAATGCATATACTGTAAACCACCTACAATCTCTAATAATATTGAGGCACTTACTTGCTAATACAAGCACACATTGATCGCTTCACAAGCAAATTAGGTTCCTTTTCATCTGAGAATTAGAATAGATTTAAACATAGAAGGCCAAAACATCCCTACCGAATATTAAATTGCACTAATAAACTAGCCACTAGAGGGTGCTAGAACTGCACAAATGGAAATCAACCTGACTTTTTTTTAAATATATGTGTTCCTTTTAAATATTGTGAACATGACGACGACGATATTGTGGAAGTTTTAATATCACGATATTACGATATTGCCCTTATCGTTACATCCCTAGTATTTATAGACTTAAAGCACACAGCACAATTGATTTTTCTTGTATTTATTTGGATTATATTGTATTTTTGTTTTATTACTTAATTACACGAGTACAGATCTTCTATTGATTGTTTTTTTTTCATACAAATTTTAAAAAAAACATGGTCTTTATAACAATTGTCATGATAGTGTATATAAATAAAACACCAATTTTATAATAGTTATTCTCTTCATCTGCTCGACCAAATTACTTACTATATGTAACATAAAGAAGAAGGTAGCAGACTTAGTAATTGGCTACCACCTGTACTCGTATAGTACATGATGGGCATCCATCGGCTAACGCCTTCCTCAAAGTTTCCTTTCTCTCTCTTTTTTGTAATACATTGACAGCATATCATTAATAAAACTCTGGGTACTTGACACACTGAATATGAATTATACACCAGCTAATACTGCCATTCCGTGTGCCTGTAAATCGAGCACATGAAAGCGAAAGCCGTTGACACGCTAATCAGAATTATGACATTTTTTTTCTGCTGCATCGGTGAGGCGCTACCAGATGTTTGATCCAGTGGATGAAACAAACGCTGCTCCTTTGATGTGAGGCATTTACTGTCAGGGCTAATGGAACACTGCCTGAGCTCACCCAGCCCTCTAACAAACCTGCCAAACTAAGTTCCTGCCTCTCGCTTTAATTGAATTGGGTTCCTTTCTCGGGTTGCACACTACTGTACTCTATGTCCTTTACATAGGACATAACTTAGGTTGAAATACACAAATAAATATAAAGTCAGCTTTTGATAATCTATCCACATTCAAAAGCAAACGTTCCACGTTGTAGCATCTGGATTTTTTTTGTAAATTTCGTAGTTCAATGGTGTGTAAGGGAGACACCTGTGTTTATTTATAGGAGGAGCAAATCCTGTTTTAGTCACTGCTTACAACCTGGAGTGCCATCCAGTACGCTACTTGAGGCCAGATTGATCTGACGGTGATGGCACAGAGACAGCAACGAAACTCGGCACTTATCTTGGCATCCACTTGTGTGTGAAAAGCCGAATATGTTGTGTGAATAAATGAATGAAGATCATGTCGGCGACCACATGCAACAGAATAGAAAAGACAAACATCCCTTTGAACAAATCAATTAACCAAAAATGGCATCGGCAGAAACTACAGGCTTGTTTTTGACTATCCTATTCTGTCCCAATTACAACAAAATAACTACAGTAAAACAATCACATTACAGTTCCTATATGTTTTACATTTTATCAATGGCACTAAAAGCATGAATTATTTTACATTTTAATGTTTTCTTAAACCGGGTGGCGCGGTGATCGAATGGTTAGCACGTCTGCCTCCCAGTTCTGAGGACTCCGGTTCGAGTCCAGGCTCCGGACTTCCTGGGTGGAGTTTGCATGTTCTCCCCGTGCCTGCTTGGGTCTTCTCCGGGTATTCCCGGGTATACCCTAACCCTAACCCTCCCACATTCCAAAGACATGCATGGCAGGTTAATTGGGCACCCTCAATTGTCCCTAGGTGTGCTTGTGAGTGTGGATGGTTGTTTATCTCTGTGTGCCCTGCGATTGGCTGGCAACCCAGTTCAGGGTGTACCCTGCCTACTGCCCAGAGCCAGCTGGGATAGGCTCCAGCATCACCGCGACCCTCGTGAGGAATAAGCGGTCAAGAAAATGGATGGATGGATGGATGTTTTCTTAAACCCCAACAGAGAAGTACACAGAATCATCAAGTCCACTCCACAATTTTACACTCAAAACTGAAACACATCTGTATTTTATGTTGGTCCTCAATCTACATGTTTCAAACATAAATAAACCCCTTCAATTATAGTTTCCTTCTCTAAATTTAAAGGTAGGCTATTTTACTGCACAGAACAGTATTTCCAGTGTTTTCAAATACACCATTTCCATACATTTTAATATACCACACCCTAGTACTAATTGATTAATTGATTCTCTGTAGCCAAACATTCATTATTCTAATCACTATTTTTTTTCTGTGATTTAATAATTGGGTCTATATTTGTTGCGAAATACATTTGTATCATCAGCGAACATTACAAATTTTAATATGTTTGAAATAGTGCAAATGTCATTTCAATAAATTATAAATAATTTAAGTCTCAATACTGAACATGGTGGAATACCACATGTTACTCTTGTCAGTTGTGATATTGCATTTCTTCATTTTTAATTGCACTCTAATTTCTACATTTGTGCTGACTTATACCAAATTTAAATAAGGTTGTTGTACTTTGTTTTTATACATCCTTTTAACTCTTTTACTGCCACACTTTATGAAAAAAAAAACCTTTGATATGACAAAGGCTTTGATCGTTTACGAAAATATATACATTGCTTCCATCTGCTGGTCATAGTTAGTGTTTTTGATTCCCCAACCCATTGACCAGGGAGCTATGCACTTAGCTCTTGCACTGAGAAAACATAAAATAAATTAAAAAAAAATTTTGACGTCATTTAACGTTTATGGCGGCATACGTTGTGATTTTACTAATCGTTATTAAACATTTTTGGCGGTCAAAGAGTTAAACACAATCAGTGATTCACACCTTTACAGGTTAATTCCAAAGTTGTTCCACACATTTACACCTATAATTGAACCACACCTTTGTTTAATATTTACTCTTATTTTGATTTTTTTTTAGAGACATTTAAATCATAGTCACTGTCTCTGATTTCAAACAGGTTCTTCTGAATATTATGGCAAAGTAGTTTGTTGTGTACCTTGTACATTATTTGAGCTATTATAAACTCAGCTAGATCATAAAATTTCATTGAGATAAATAATGAATTTGCTGGTTCTGTATATTTTGATCAGTTAATAATACTTATTGCTCTTTTTTTTGTAATTTGAAAAGAGGGTAAGTATGTTTTGTCAGCATTTCCCCATATTTCCACACAATATGTTAGCTATGGTAATAATTATGAGCAATATAATGTATATAACGACTTCTTATTCAAAACATCCTTTGTTTTGTAGAGGATCCCGATAATTTTAGACACTTTCCTTTTAACATTATCTATGGGACTTCCAGATAAATCTTTCATCAATAACTACACCAAGAAATTAATTTTCATACACTCTTTCTGTTTTATTATAATTTACTCGAATTGTGACTTGGTGCTTGACCTGTCTAATGCCAAAAACTATAAACTTTGTTTTGTTTAAATGTAGAGATAATTAGTTGGTGTCATCTCCGGATACTCCGGTCTCCTCCCACATTCCAAAGACATACTTTATGCTTCAATCGCAAATTTGGCAGAAGTTTATTCTTGGATATCTGGACATGTCATCAAAAAGGCATCGAGAATTGGGGGCGGAAAAGCGGAAAAGAAAAAACAATGAGATGATGCTCGCGCGTCACTTGCAGGTATGACAATTTGTTTATTTTGTAGCAGCTACGTTTACATGACCACAGTTAGCAAAAAAAAAAAAAAAACACTCCAAACCGCCGCAGTGGAATGGTTGTGACCAGCACGTTCATTATACGGTATGTTAAATGGAATGTGACGAGACAATATATTGTTTCATATGGAACGGCCAAGAGCGGCATGTACTGGTGAAAGTGTAATTTGAAAATAATAATAATAATCATCTTAAGGCTAAGTAGATTTCCTCATTTCATATTCATAGTTTTAACATTATGTCCAGAATTTTTACATAGTGCCCTATCAGTCCTTCTCTAAAAAGGTAGATTATTAAAATTTTCATGTATCTGTGTTTTAAATATAGGCCTGCACAATACCATAATCCTAATCAATTTAGAAAATGTTTGTACCATGGTTGGTTCAAAACCATATTTCATTGTAGAATCCCTGAATATTGTCTTGTATTTCTGAATACAGGATCAATGCTTCAATATGTTCAAGGAGCATTTCATACCCTAACATAAATGCGGAAATTGCACAAAAGCTGTCATATGATGACCTGATAGCCGATTTTGCAGCCCAGAAATGTAGACATGTGCCTCTGTAGGGCCTCTACTAACTTGCTTGCACTTTGTTTATTTCCAGATGTTCATTTGTTAATAGTAGTGGCATTGAGTTTTATTTTAATTCATTTAGCTTTATTTATTTGAGTATTTGGTGTCATTGTTAGTTTTATAAAGACTTATTATTTATCACTTATTTTTGTGAACATTTTTAAAACTTCAATATTGACACTTAGAAGTAGGGCTGGGTATCGATTCAGATTTCCAGAATCGATTTAATTCGATTCACAAGGGCCCGATTCAATTCATGATTCACAACGATTTTCGATTCAGTTGAGAAATTCATGCAGCACATATTTTAGACAGTCAAAAGTACCAATGCTGCAAAGAGTAGAAACTTCTTGCTCTAATTTAATGCATTAGTAAGAATATGAATATTTACATTAGGAATTGAATCCATTGCAGTTACATTAATCTGTTTCATTTAACATGGCCTTATAAAAACAATAAATAATAATTTAAATAAATTACAACCACAGCACAGGCTGTGTAAATAAATTGACAAAAATGGGGGGGTCGATATATTGATACATCCATCCATCCATCCATTTTCTTGACCGCTTATTCCTCACAAGGGTCGCGGGTATATTGATACATGGTTTTATGTATCGATATTGGGATATGAAAAGGTGTATCGATATGATAGAGATATATCGATATTTCAAACCCAGCCCTACTTACAAGTTATTTTGTTTAATAAAGCAAAATTGACAAATACTCAGATATTGTTCATTTCTACCAGGGGAGGGGTGATGGGGTGTGCGGACGGAGTGTTGGGGGGGGGGGGGTTGGGGGCACCTCGAAAGGTCGGTCTCGGTCCGCTTGTTTAGTCCGCACCAGGATTCATTTGTGTGTGTTCAGACCTGCACAAAAGACGTGGGAAACGAACTCTGGTCCGTTTAAAGCGGACCAAACAGTGTAGGTTTGAATACACCCTAATTGATCACAATGAACGCGTTATTTTGACACCCCAAATTTAGAGACCATTAAGTACACTATTCATGTGCAAGTGGTCTTGTGTAGGTGGTGCATGGCCAATGGCCATGTCCCAATGGTTGGTTAATTAAACACTAAATTGTCCTTAGGTGTGATTATGAATGGTTGTTCGTCTATGTGTGCACTGCGATTGGCCGCCAACGTTGCCTACCGCCCGAAGACAGCTGGCAGTGAGGATAAGTGGTTCAGAAAATGGATGGATGGGAAAAGAATCCGTTTTGAAACCCGATTGGGAGGAGCACAACTGATTTTGAGGTGGCACTTTAATGGCCATTGATTTCCTGAGGTGCCACTGCAGCACCAGCAACCTCTCTGGAAGTGTTGTGAAGCTGGCTGAGAAATATCAGTAACAATTTCTTGGCATTGTTGGATATAGTTAGAGTATTTTAGTAAAGTGCAGTATATAGTAAATGAGTAGTATTACCTTTCTTTTGTTGTTTGGGCTCACGTACAAATAACTCAGTATTGTCTTTGCTCCAACTTTGTCATTCAGTTTCTGGTATGTTGCTCCATAGTCAGTTGACCTGAAATTTGATCAGAAAGGTCTGATGAACATTTGAAGAAAAAAAAAAAAAAAAAAAAGACTTGTTGCAATTAAAAGTCCCCTGACATTTGAAGGGTTAAGGCACTGATATAATTAAGTCCCCATTGAGCTGAACATATCAACAGGATCTCCCGCAGGAGTGTAGTGGCCACATTTTAATGGCCACAGTTGTGACTTCCTCTGACTCATTACGTACACAATATAACTTCCATTCTCCATTTCAGATTTGAATTAATAGTGTCTAAATTAAGAGAATAATAATGCTAGTGCAAACACACACGCACGCACACTAGTGACGTCCTCTGACTAATTAAATACACACTACAACCTAAATTTCAGATTTGAATTAATTAATTACCTATATTCAGAGGAATAGTAATAATGCTATGGTGCAAAAAACAAACAAACACAGTAGTGACTTCCTCTGACTTAAATACACAATATAACCTACATTCCTCCATTTCAGCTTTGAATTATTACTGGTATAT
Source organism: Festucalex cinctus (assembly GCF_051991245.1). Classification (NCBI taxonomy): domain Eukaryota; kingdom Metazoa; phylum Chordata; class Actinopteri; order Syngnathiformes; family Syngnathidae; genus Festucalex; species Festucalex cinctus. Next base: position 23,611,446 of record NC_135416.1, on the reverse strand, counting down.
AAATTCAGAGAAATAATAATGCTAGTGCAAAACAAACCAACAAAATAACACGTGCCTATATGAGCACAGCTTGAGAAGGGTCGCAAGGCATACGTTTTGTGTTCTTTCTCTCTCATTCCTGACATTGATCTCACAAAGGCCTCTTCTCTTAAGTACAATGAAAGCTACAAATGAGAATTGGCTTGAACAATTTGGAAGCTGACCAAAAACTCAGGGGTAGATTCACTAATAATGCATAATAATGTCCGCTAAGAGCACTAAATATTGCTCCACAAATGCACCCACAGTCTCCTCCCAGTTACCCACCTATTCACTAGGGGTGTACTCAAAAAATCGATACAGCAATATATCGTTGCGGGCCTCATCACAATACACGTATCGATACGCAGCTGTCAGAATGGATATTGCTCGTTAACTTTAAATCGGCAGTTCACGTTTGCCTTTGTGGCTTGCATTGTACCTAAAAAATAAAAACCAGCAGTGTCTTTGAAGTTAATTGCCTTCAATTAATGCAAAAATAGCTCACCGGTGATTGGACACTGTGTCTTGCTAAGAAAAATGAAAGCAGAGGAAGAATGTCAACATTTATTTATTGATAAACTTAACATGGCACGTGTCTCAGTGTACCAATTTTCCTATATTTTGTTTAAAAAAAAAAAAAAAAATGTTTCTTATTTGGGATACATATGTATCGCGATACGTATCGTATCGTGGCCCCTGTATCGTAATACGTATCGTTTCGTGAGGTTGGCGGCAATACCCAGCCCTACTATTCACTAAGAATATTGCTCTAATCATATACCGCCGCAAACACGCCCACAAATTCTGACAGCTGGGAGCAGATCTGCGCCTGATTCACCACACATGGCAATGGATTTGCTCCAAGAACACGGTTGTATAGTAACAGTTGTGAGAAAGATGACATTATCAGAAATCCAGGTTGGACCGAGGAGGTGCAGAAGCGTTTTCCTCATTTAGCATCATTAAGCTGTACAGCAGGGGTGTCAAACTCATATTAGCTCAGGGGCCGCATGGAGGAAAATATATTACCAAGTGGGCCGGATCGGTAAAATAATGATATATAACTTAAAAACAATTGCCGTCAAATTCTACGCAGATTTTCGCTATTTGTGGCCCAGCCCTAAATTACGGAGGTCAACTGTAATAAAAAAATAACGTGGCAACACGTTGCCTGTATGTGTTCTGGACATGTTAAATCTACCTGTATATATTGCTCCCAGAATGCATTGTATGGCGCAGTTAACTCATTCACTCGTCGCCATTTCCCCCTTCGTTCCCGGCTATTTTACTGGATTTTGACTGATTTTTGCAAGGTCCACAGAATATTGTGTTCTATTGTCATAAAAACATGGAACCTACCCAAAGAAGATTAGAGTCCCTTCTTTCATCAGGATAAAAAAGAAAATTCTATCTGCTTCCGTTTTGCAACAATTAAGCATTAGAATATAGCTAAGTTTCATCATTATTCACATTCCTGGTGAAAACGCTGGCAAAAAGAGCTTGTTGCAACATGGCCTTGGTTGATCTCTTATACTCTGCTGCCACCTGCTGGCCGTTTTTGTAATAACTACCATTGCTTCAACAATTCTCATCAGTTCAGAGGCTGCATCAAAGCCTTCTGTATGCTCGATCATTAAAAAAAAACAAAAAACAAAAAAACAAATGTATAAATATGTCTTTGGGACACTGTTAATATTTAAAATAGAACATATTTATACGTTTTTGGGAGCAAATGAGTTAATGACGTTATAAGGATGTTAATCCTTGTCATATCTATTTGTGTTACCAGTAATTGGATTTGTTTCGTATTTAACACGTTTATGTCGGTCTATAATAAAAAATAATAATAATGATAATAAAAATTGAACAAACAGTAACTTTTATTTGTGTGTAAATTAATGTCATCCAGGACGATTCCCCGTACAAGTTGCTTTGCTCATCTGAGGACTGCTTGTGAAATTACAAATGTATATGTTTTGATTGTGGCTGTGTGTGTTGTAAACCAACATAGAAAAATGACACACACTGCCGCCGCTCCTCTCTCTCCTCTCTACGTGATCAGCTTGAGGGCACTATTTTCTCCATGCCACCACTGCTGTCATGATCCACAGGTTCGAGGAAGCGCCAAGTTTATACCAGCCTTCCATAAACCTTGTTTGTATCACTCAAACTCCGCGTGGCTATGGGGTATATGCCATAGAAGAGGCGGGACGTGATTTAGCACATCAGTTTATTTTCGGTCCGGGTTGCGAACGCGCAACCCAGGGGCACAAAGTCGAAAGCACAAGTATTTTTGACGCAGCCCACACGTCGCAAACCGAACTGGAAACAAACTGTTGTGTAAAAAACAGTCCCGCCTCTACTGTGGCATATACCCCATTAGACAAAGTCCTCTTCCCGATCTTCTGTCTAGACAGATGTTGTTCGTTCAAATGTGGAGGATACAGCAGGGTGAAGATGCGCAAAATGAGCAAGAAAAACGAAATGGTCCAGGCTTTCCATCAGTAGTGTTTTTCCGCGTTCGTCACCTCCCCTTCTTGCCTCGTGCTCTGATTCGCTCGCTAACAGCCAATCGCAGTGATCAAATGCACCGACGCCGATTCAACGTGTCAAATTTGCTGTAAACGTCCCCCACCGGCGTATTCCAACTCGATCAGACTTTACGATAATGATAATAATTTATACACTGATCAGAACGGCGCATGCCGTCGGCCCAATGTTGTCCGATTGCCGACATCGGATTGGTGTATCTAAGCCTTAAATCGGTTGTCTCACAACCTGAAGTTGTGGGTTTGTTTCTCAACCCTTGAGTGATTTTTTTGTGTGTGTGTTTTTTTTAAAAGTTTTTATTTTACTCTCTTCCAAGTGTAAATTTTATTCTATTTAGAGTGGAACCAAATACACTCAGTTTAGAGTAAAATTTACAGAATTTACCGTGTGCTCATGAGCGTTCAGCTAGTACAGTTGCAGAAGCAAAGTCCTCTCATAACTATTGACGAACATATCACTGATTTCAAAAGTAGCAGTCATTTGCATTGAACTTTCCTATCAGGCTTGACTACAGTATGAATAAATTGTATTGAAGGATCTGTTTGGAAGCCTTCTGAACACAAAAGCTAAAATATTCATGCTATTCTTGCAAATGTACTACCCCTATTTATATATCACTGCCTGGTTTCTATGGTGAGGACTCAATTTCCTCAGGGTGCACTATCCGGGGTGACTTCAGAATCATCAGCACACTGGTCCACAGGACAGTAGCATCAGGTTATTGATTGGCTCCTCAGAGCCTTCTGTAGATGAAACATTGAAGGTATGACTTATTTTCAGTGCCACTGCAACTTGCACAGTTGACCAATAAAATAGTCCGAACTCATCAGACTCCAAGATGATGAAACATGCAATAAATGATAAATGATAGTTTCTAAGGGACAATGATCCTGACGGAAAGTTATCCACCTAGATAGCAACTTATTTACTGGTCATGATATTGTGGGATTGGACTGTGATTCAGATGTAATCTTTTGACTTGGAGGTTAATGAAAATGATAGCAAGTAATTTGAATTGAAACTCTGAGGGAAATGCAATAATAAATAATACGCCGCTGTTCCATTTGTCATACACTTCGCCTACGACGGAGTATTAGGGCTACGTACAAATATATATTTTTTTAGGGGGCGGGGGAAATATGACGAGAAAAAGTGGCAAATTTGCCACTTTATAAACTGGCAAATTTTCCACTTTTTAATATGACGAGAAAATATAACATTATTTTATATAATATGACATAGAGGAAGGCGGCGTGGGAGAATGTTGCTGCTCAGGTCAATGCGTAAATTTAAATGTAATCGTTTGCAATCACAATAATACGACAGGAGAAACTGAATGATAGCTCATTAATTCATTTCATTTAGGTGAAATCCTGTGGGGGAGAAGCGCACTTGACATAAGACAGAGGTGTCCAAACTACGGCCCAGGGGCCATTTGCAGCCCGCCGTCCATTTTTCAGTGGCCCGTGACATATGTTAAAAATGGCATTTGATTCAGTTAAAATAAACAAAACGAAAAATGTTTGGAGATGGTTAAAGTAAGAAGGGAGGGTATCAAAAAAAACAAACAGGTGCCATTAAAGGTTGTTTTAGTTTACTTAAACCAATGAAAAAAATAAAAATAAAATTCAAAAACAATAATGTTACCGAAATAAAATAAAAACGAAAATTCTTTATAAAAAACAAAAACTAACTGAAACTACATTTTATGTTTACAAAACTAACTAAAACTAATTATAATTATAGCAAACGTCCTTCGTTTTAGTCTTTGGTAATTAATTTAATGCATGAAAAAAAAATTAATGTATCAGCCTTTGGGGATGATTTTAAATGTGATTTTTAGTAGATTTATTTTGATATAAACCGGAATAATGATGTTTAAAAGTGTGTCACACAGAAGTGACGTCATCTAGCAGCAGCCAATAGAAAAGCACCAAAAGATGACATTGCTCCCATGGTGTTTTTTAAAAATTGCGCACAAGTAATACACTTTTTTTTAAATTAAAACTAATACTAATACTAAAACTAACGAACTAAACTAAAACTAAGCATTTTTTAAAGAACTTCACTAATAAAAACTAACAGAACAACCCTGAAAAATAATAAAAAACTAACTAAAATGAAAAATTCCAAAATTATAATAACCCTACTGCCATATTACAAATAAATTTGTTTATATACTGTAGCATTTTTCTAAATATGCAAAAGCACAAATAAATTATTTGTACAATTCTTTGGACTAAACACAACTTCTCTTCATCACATTATGTGGCCCTTGTGGCCTTCTGATTTTCTGTATGTGGCCCTCAAATGAAAAAGTTTGGACAACCCTGACATAAGATAAATTATTAAAAAAAAATTAAAATAAATAAAAAAGTCAGATGAAATATAAAAACATTCAAAGGTGTACAAGAAAAAAAAAAAGTGCTTAGATGCATAGATGGTGGAGGAGTTATTGAGTTGAGTTCATGTGAAACTGCTGAAGTGGAAGGCATTGTTTAGTGCAACGTTCTCAGGGAAGTATGTTTTCCAACTGTCCGTGAAGTGCACATGAATGTGACTGGCGCAGATGATGAGTCGAGATGGCGACTGCCCACGCCAATAAGGAAGACGACTGAGGGCTGCTTCTCATGAGTACTCACAGTGTGGCGCCAATTGGGCCAATTGGGTGCACGAAGAGTGCGTACGCCGTGGCTGTGCATCGCCGGACAGAGTGGGAGTTGAAATACGCAAATGGTGCGGTGCTATATGGCGGGGTTGTGGCAGAGGGGAGCTACAGTACTGTACCATAATGTACTGTATCATGTTGTGCGCACGAAACATGGCATTTATGGACATCACGTTCCTATCTGCGAATGTTCTCAAGTCAGAAGTTTGTAACTAGAGGACTACCTGTACTGTATTTACAAGTCACTCCATACTTTATGTGGATTTTGGGGAGGTGTGACTCGCCATTGCGGGAAACATCACAATCATTTTTCATATTCAAGTTTCATATTTCATAGCTAATATTTGATTTTAGTTTCATCCCACTTAAAAGAGCATAAAGTGATATATGCAACTCAGTCAGGTGGTTCATTTTTGACGCATCGAGTGGTGTGTCATGATCTTTCATAGACCCTGTCATGAAATTGACATCGACAAGTGATCAAAACTTTACATTACAATATTTAACCGGCATTACATACAAGGCATCACTGCATTTCATAACTTTAATTACACTCATCCCGACTCGCTGTCGGTCATGTCAATGACAGCGAAGCAGGCCGACAGCCTGTCAATGTGCTCGCTTGCTTCTTGCACTTCGTCAGTGGACATGCCTTAGTGTGTGAATGTAGTCATTTGAATTTAAAATAAAAATCAAGAAAGAGATTCCGGAATTGAAGATTATCTCTGTTTGGATTACCAAGCAAGATCACCGGACCAACGGCGCGCTTTTGCTACATGGTATGACGGTGTGTTATGACGTGCGTTATTGTCATTCTGTTCACTTTCGTGCTGAATTGTCTCATTATGTTGTACTTTGACTTTTTTTGGTTGCTATGTCCATCCACTAAGGGTGTCACGATTTCGATTTTTTATCGAAATCGATCGAAATTACGTCACGATTTCGAGCATCGAAATAGAAGAGAGGACACACGATTCGATGCCCCCCCCCCCAGCCCCCCCGCGCCCGCCGCCACCGCCGCCACCGCCACCTCCCAGGAAAGCAAATGAGACGCAGCCATTCAGCTACTAGCTAACGGCACTTGTTAGCTGACTTCTCCTGCAGTCATGATGGCAAGCGCGGACAGACACAGCAATGGTGCTTCAAGCCGCTCCCGCTTCTCTCGTCACCAGTTTGGAAACATTTTGCGTTCCCGGTGAGTTATGTCGACAACGTTCACGTTGTCGATAAAAAGACCACAGTTGCAAGATATGCTATGGGCGCGTACTGTACTCGGCCACGGTGTTACGCCCGGCTCGTCAAGGGGAAGGGAAGTAACACAATAACAGAAAATATAGAGTAGATAAACACGGGTCGACTTTAACATCTGAGTAGTTTTAATTGAAATTTCAGGCAGGGGTTTGACAAGGGAGTGAAAGTGGAAGGTGAACAAATAATAACCGCATTTGACAGAACTGACAGAACGGAGGAGAAACAACAATAACCAATAGGGGTATAATACACGGATACACAATAGCGTCGCGCTGGCACAGTCGTCCAATCGGAGTGTCGCGCTGGCACAGTCGTCCAATCGGAGTGTCGCGCTGGCACAGTCCTCCAATCAGAGTGTCGCGCTGGCGCATTCAAACTGAAGTACCATTATACGGGCACCAGCCGACACAAACACACACATACATACTAGGGGAGCGGAGCCGGCGGCGGGCCCGAGCCGCCAGCCGTAACAACGGGAAACACGACAAACATGACGGGACATTTACGCAGGCATCACAAAGATTTAGATTTATCAAATTCAACTAGAAGTGGGAAAACAACGGTCCAACCAACTATTTCATCCTCATTTACAGTGAAACTTCCACACACTTCAGCTCGCGCGAAACGCCAGATCCATAGGTCTATTTATAGCAGCAGACCTGCAGCCTTGGAAAACGCTGGATTCAAACATTTAATTAGTGTACTTGAACCACGCTACAGTATGCCCAGCAACTGTAAATGTTGGGATATAGTTTGTTCAGGCTGTATTTGTTCCATGACTTTGGATACAATATATTTTTTGTTGTTGTTGCACATTGCACATTATTTTAAGAGGAACGCACAGCACACTGTTGTAACCAAAAACAGTCAATAGATGGCAGGCACCCACTGTGACTTTTTGTTTTTGTTTTTTTATTTTTTATTTTACACTTCAGTAAGAACAAGACGGTTAACTTTATATTGTAAATAAATTCTTTGAATTTGATCATTCCTGCCTAATGTCAATTATCATATATTACATAAATTTACACAAAAATAATATGGAAATTGCATCACCTACATGTAGCCGATCTTTTGAAATAAGATTTACTGTACAATGAATAGAACCAATGATCATAGACTAGCCTTAGCCTACAGAAGCATATGCCTCTGTGTTATAAAGTGGGGGAGCGGGAAAAAAAAAAAAAAAAAAATCGAAAAAAAAATCGAATCGTGACCCCAAAATCGAAATTTAAATCGAATCGTGGAGTTGGCGAATCGTGACACCCCTACCATCCACCAATCCATCATCAGAACCGATTATTCTCACATCATTTATGGAAATAATTTGTGAATGATGATTGAGGTGAGGAAATCTGGGCTGTTGTTAATAAACAGACAATCAAGACGCGGCGCTAGCTAGGATAAACTTTAAAACTTTCAAAGAGTTTCAAGCTTATTTAGATTTATTCACAATAATGCTGTACTGTACAAAAAAAATATATTATATTGAATGTCAATTTAATTGACAATCACCTTTATTAGATGCCCCCCCCCCAATTAATATGTTAAATCAAGGTTGCTTTTTATTTGCAAATATTTTGCTTGCAGTATCTGTATCAAGCTCAGTTTGAGCATTCCTTTTTTCCAGGTATCACTTCTTGTTTTGCGGTTAATATCTTCAGTGTTCTCAATGCATGCTCGATAGTGTTTAAGTCTGGATATTATTTTTTATTTTATCCTTATTGTCAATTTTTGTAGAGTGGTTTTGGGGTGTGGCGTGGCGTAAACTTTAATGTTTCATCTTGAATGACTCATTGTGTCTTCCATAAAGTATCATGAGCAAATGTAGTATGATAAGCTTACCTCCATAATGAGCTCTCAGTAACACTGTTTAGGTTGAAATCAAATAATTTGGTCAGCATCAAAATCACCTGAAAAACAGGACAAATTGTAATGAATAAATATACAAATTATATACAGCTTTCAAAAACAGTGCACATATGAAAACATAACTTTCAACGTATGAAATTATGTATGTGTGGTAGAGTGAATACTGTGTTAAACCAAAAAAAAACTGTTCAGAAAAGGAATCTCTTCATATTACGCTTTCACTCTGTGGAGAAAAAAATAGTAATAAATGATTAATAATACATCACATGCAGTATTAATACATACTGCGGCAGAAGATTACATTAGAGTTATTGCTCTGGTATAAAATGTAATCTTGCCACTATAAAAATAAATTACAAATTATGAGGCTGTGAAGCTGCCAACAGGGTCCAAAATATGGTCATCAACAGAAAGAACTGTGTCTGGTTTAGAGAGGCTCTGAAAAGTTTGATTGCCAGAGGCAGAAACCACTGTAAGTGGTGTTCTGAGAGGTGTGATTTTCTTTCATCTTCATAAATTCAGATTTCATAAAGAACAAAAACTCATGCATTACACAATCACATGCATTGTAAGATGAAAAGACTCTTCCAAATGTTAAAAGTGTAATGTATACATGACTGATCATACAAAGCGGGGATTCCCTATATCATGTTGAAAAAAAAAAAAAAAAAAAGACTCTTTATATATTGATGTTATTTTAATAGATGGACACTTACGGAGATATTGAATGATGTATTTAGTAAATGAGCAATGTCAGTTTTGCATGCAATTATTGAGGAGTTAAATCTCCCCAAAATTTACCATCACGTATAATATCCGGGAGAGTTGATCCATGCCATATATTTTCAAAATTGAGATATTGATATATTTGAATTCTGCACTTAATTCCCTTTAAAATGATATATGATACATGGATATAGCTGAAAATTTGACAAAGTTACAGCAGTTTTAATGTTCGAAAGTTGAAATTCCTATTTTTGAGAAAAAGGGCTTTAAAGTTTTGGTACTTGCATCTTACAAATGTTCATAGCAACCAGTACCTTAGGAAAAAGATATGAACCTGAAATTTTCAGAAAACGTTAACATATCAATGGAAAGTCACTTTCAATAGCAGGCAAGGTCACCGTCCGAGGTATTTGAACCCTTTAAATGTTTTAGAAGTTTGACCTCTCAAGAGAGGAAATCAGCCTCAACTTTGAAAATCACATTCGGCTTACAATTCATTTGCTGAGGCTTTGGTTATTTTATTGTTGCTCCTTGTTGTATTTTCTTGCATAAATGAGGTCATATTACCACAGTGGGAAATTTGATTTAATAATTTTGTGTCAATTAAAAGATTATTTGCCATTTGATGTGGACTGTGAAAAGTGCTTTATTGATCATGTGTATATATATATATATATATATATATATATATATATATATATATATATATATATATATATATATATATATATATATATATATATATATATATATATATATATATATATATATATATATGAACACACACGTGCGTAAAATACACTGAATTACATGGCTGCCAGTGACAACAAAGAAAAAAAAAAAAAGAGGGTTTTTTGAAAATATGCATTTCAAGGAAAAATTCAACTTTGACACCAATACTTTTTTGTTTTTATTACAGGTCTAACATATAAACAGTTTTTTTTCTTCAAAATAACATCATAAACAAATAATAATAAAAAAAATGTGATTATCTAAACTGTGAAATTATCCAGGCATCTATTTACAATTTTAACATTTTACCAAACTATGAAGGTTGGCCTATTTACAAGTGCATGTGTGCAGTCTCTTCCACCTCTATGGGGCATCCTTTTTTTTTTTTTTTTTTTGGTGTGGTAGAGGTGAAACCATTGTCCTTTGTGCAAGGGCTCACAACATGATGTACACCACATAGTCTTTTCACGACCTTGCCTTCCGCGGGGTGGGCTTCAGGTACCCTAGTTTGTGCCTGGCCAGCTGTCCATCAAGTCTGCGCCGTGGTTTGTAGGGTGCCCGAGTGGGGCAGCGTTCCTTAGCCTGTGCGTTTGCAAGTTGCTCCTGCATGAGCCAGGCTTCCACAACATCAACAATGAATTGCAGGATGCTATCGTGCTTTTCAGGGTTCTTGATTCTGTACAGGATGAGTGCATTGCATCTTTGAAAAATATAGGCAACAATTTTTGGGGGGGCCAGTTCAGCTGTATTTTGGTCCATCTTATCTAGCCCATTCATGTATTTGTTGTATATTATGACACACTCAGGCTTGAGCACTTGCACTTTGTCTTTCTGTCCTTTCTGCCGCAGTTCAATCACATGCATCTTGTCTTGGTGGCAGGTTGTCACCATTTTGACAACCCGTTTGTCATGCCATGCAGTCACCATAACCTTCCCGTTGTGGCACGTGACTTTTCCTCCAGCCACAAGACTCATTTTTGTTGTTGTCTCTTGTGGCCTGTGGTTCTCCCCTGTTGCCATTGAGTGTGCCACAAACATTTGTTTTCGCTGCAATCAAGCGTTCACATCGGCTGACTGAATTGTAAAACATGTCCATAAACAAAGTGTAACCACTGCCTTCGAGATGGACCAGGAGCGAAAACACAATGTCTAGCAGTGTACGAGCTTCCCCGACTTATGGCAGCATGTTAAAACAATAGCCAGTTTCAGAGTCACACAAAATATATGACGATGCCATATTTGATGGGCTTTTGGGGGTTGTAGACTTTGAAAGACAGACGCCCCCACCACAGCATCATATCCTCATCAATGCATATGTTCCGATTCGGCTGATACAGTTCCCTGAATTTGTTGACAACATAATTCAGTACTGGCCGAACTTTATGCATTCTATCAGAAGCATCATGGGATGTGTTACTGTTATAGTGCAGAAACTGCAAAAATAATTTGGAAACGATTTCTTTACATTGTTTGGTTGAAATTTGGATTTGTGTGCACAGGATTAACACCTCAATACATTGCAATGTTTGGGTTATTCACAAACCAAGTAACAAATGTTAGTTCCAGAAATGTTTTCAGTTCAGCCACTGAGGGGCTTCCGAGCATTTGCTCTGCTGAATGGCAGAGTGCTGGATTGTGCTGCAATAAAGTTTGCAGCGAATGTGTTGGTTTGGTAAGAAAGGAAGTAACAAAGTAAACTTTATTTGTATAGCGCTTTTCACAGACACAACAATATGTTGCAACAATTGTTGTCGAATACGCGTCATTAAATCATTTCTAAACTCAATACTTGCATGCGACTTGCATACAGGACTGTCTCAGAAAATTACAATATTGTGATAAAGTCCATTATTTTCTGTATGCTTAGGGCACCAAAATGAATAAATTAAACATGACAAAATATCACGATTTAAACACAATACGTACTAACCCAAGGTAGAAGTCCCAGAAATGATGTCCAAAAAGCATATATATGTGACAACAGGCAAGCGTGGCTATTGTTTACAAATAGGACTCTATATACACGGTTGTCATCACATGAACTCAACTCTTCAGCGTGAACCCCCGTGATCATGTGGTCTGGCGGGTGCAGATTTCCAGACACGCAACGCACGTGGTGTGAATTGAAGTCCCTGCGGATGCCGTACGGAAAAATGCAGCGCGTCCGTTCGGCAGGAAGTGTGAATTGGGCGTAAGCACCACTATACATTTTATGACAATTTTGATTTGTCTTTTTGTTTTTAGTTTCATTTTTGATCATAACTCTACTGCAATCTAACTAGTCCTGATTATGTTCACACCATAGAAGAACCTTAGATGAGGAACCAATCAAAAGCATACCCCTTTAACACTCGAAGCTTAAAATAACGTCACATGGGAATTGAGGCTAGTGAGCATAAATAAAAACACGAATGGTAATTTAACAAAACTGAGACATGAAGCACTCAAAAGTGGACAAAGTCCCCTAATCTAGGAGCTGTCTGTTATTGAAGCAGTTGAGAAACTGTATGACTTGAGTGACTTTGTGAAACACTTCCACCAGCATGGCATTCCTGTGAGTACAAGCTTAACAGATGCACCTCGGGAAGAATTACATTGCTTGGTTGGGGCCCTCGTGATATTGCTTATTAAGCATGAGGAAACATCTGCAGTCCCCAAAACACTCAAAACGTGCAGTGCATTTGGCCAGCTCCAAGCCATTAAAATGTGCGAAGAAAAATAACCGCTGGGATAACAGCATTAGTTAAGGGTGTTTATTAAGAGTGATTTAGGAAGAGCATGTCAGCGTGGGGAGAGTTGGCCTGGGGAATGAATAACCTTAAATGTCGACTACACCAGACCTTTGCATGCTAATGACTGACCAAGTGTTTTCAGCTGCCCAGCTGGAGGCTAAATTGACACTTGCCCCACATAGCTTCTCACTTCCTCTGGATTCATTCACTTTCTCTCGCACATTCTTTTTTTTAAATTATCCTGATGTAAACTGGCATACAGTGGAGCACTTCAAGTCAAATGCCTGAAAGGTCATCCAATTAGGAATTTGAACTGGATTGCCTAGAACAAGCATCTAAAGCACGCATTTAAAGTGGCACAAACCTCCAGAGTTCAAAACAAAGTTGTGCATGACCTCACACATGCTGTTCGCGTAATCTCAAAACTTCAGTTCAACGAGCAATAAAGAACTATCTCCTGGTGTCCGATTTTGGCCAAATTGTCATTATTGAAACAGATCCATATATATATATATATATATATATATATATATATATAAACAAACAAGTGCCTATTTCCTTACTTACTAACTTTCCATGAAGAGACGAGAACAACAGCTCCTCCACTGAAAATGTTTCCTTCCAAAATAACAATAACCTCATTCACGTTATACTGTTGTCTATTTTCTATTGTTTTCTCTTTTTTTTTTTTTGGACACAAAAACCCCCAACCCAGGCCAGGGAAATTTGTATTTTGACATGTTAATTACATTAAAGCAGCCGCTGTTGGTAGAAGAGGTGTGGAGGGCAAAACGATTGCACACAGCAGCTTGCTCCGTGGGAAACAGACCCAGGTACAGTTTTATGTGTACCAACCCCTGACCCCTGCCAATTTTAGATGCTCCAATGCAGTAAATACTGTACGTATCAAACATACTGTACAGTCAAACATTTTTGCGGCATAACACGACGCCTTTAATTAGTCTTAGGAGTAGAAAAGAAAAGAAAAAAAAATCGGCACTATGGCAACGAGTAATGCACAGAGCCAATGGTGGTTAAATTAACTTTAATAGCACGAAGATGCACAGTATGATCCATCCGCTCAGCCATACTGAGAAGGTTTGCAAAACGATATGTGCCTAACTTATAAGCATATTTTTTTCAAAATTTCATTCGTAACTCACAGTTCGTAAAGCGGGTCGTTCATAACACGTGGTTCCACTGTGTAGTTTTGCATTGTATTGAACAAAGGAGAACTCGAGTTACGACGTACTTGACCTACGATGGTTCGACTTTACTGCGCCCGTTCCTCGTCCCCAGCACCTTCTTTTTCATTCACATTTCCCAATCATGCTATTTTACCCTCACACTCATTGCTCAGCGCTTTGCGATGACACACAGACAGCACGCTATAGCTAACTTAGCTACTAGGAAACTTTAAAACCCACCAGGCGTCCGTCACCAATAAATTTCCGTGCGGAAACACGAAATAATGGTTCCAGCAACTTCCAGGTGCTGCAAATATGTTTTCTTTTTTTTAATTACAGCATAAAGTATTTTAAGTTAATGCTAAGTTAGCTAACGTTGTTCCTTGTATCAAAACAACCATATTAATTTTCAGTGAGTTTCATCACCATGAAACATAATGTTGGTTCTTGTCTGCTGGTTCTGCTCTGGACCTCTGCATCAATGATGATTTTGAGGCTTGGCGTGAACGCAAGCTTGACTACTTTCTTTTGACATTTTGACTTGCATTATCAACGTTTTTATTGAAATTACATATTTTCTACCACCTCCTATCATAACGCCATCCCGAAAGTATATTAAATAGCTAATTTAGGACGAGAAGAAACCGCAAGTTAATTACACTGTCATTGTATGATACAGTACAAGTCTCTGGTGTTTGTGGCTAGTAGCTAGCTGTTAGCATTAGCATCGGGTGCCTGGCTGGCATAGTGACAGCTGTTCCTTGGCTCGCTTGCGTTTCGTATTGTTTTCAATATTGTGGACCTAGGCTACTTTGTAATCCACTCTCCCTATTTAAACAAAGGGATTGTGCCTTAAATTGCACTTAGATGTATTTTTCATTATTAAAAACAAATAAATAGAACTTTGCCTTAATTTATAATTATTTTATGAAACAATAGCTTTAAAAAAAAAAAAAAAACATACACAAAATAAAAACCCATTCAAAATATCCAATATGGACATTTGGATTTTAGAAACCAAAACTTCAAGTGCATTACAAGTGCAATAGAACGTAAGATACCTTGTTATTTTATACATGGACGATGTATAAAATAATTATGTAACTTTCCTTATACTTAAAGTTGTATTCCTAAATCATAATGGCCATGTTAGACATTGCGAGTTTATATATTAAAAATAATAATAATAATGGACAAAAACGTTTTATAAAAATAAATTAAGACAACGTTCTATTTATCTGATTTTTTTATTTTAATTTTATTTTTTTAACAATCCGATCCGTGACTTTTGTGACCCGTTGCACCACTAGTTGTTTGGGTACAAAAACTATGTGGTGGTCAAAAAAAAAAGAAAAAAAAAAAAGAACGGTAAGTAAGCTAATGTCAGTTGTTTGTCTAATTATCGTTGCTCGCTGTGTAATTAATGAGACTGTAATCTTACTGGTAATACAATGCAAACATAGCAATCTGATGAACCACTTTGGGTTCACTCCCTGACTCCTACTTTAATGGTCACCCAAAATAATATAATCTACGATGTTGTTAAAACGACTCGAAAGGACTTGAAACTCAAAGTTTAGGACTTGTGACTCGCTTGAGACTTGTCAGTCTTGACTCGGGACTTGACTCGGGACTTGTCAGTCTTGACTTGGGCCTTGACTCGGGACTTGAGGGCAAAGACTTGAGACTTACTTGTGACTTGCAAAACAATGACTTACTCCCACTTCTGCCTTCTACTATGGAAATGAAAGAACACAGAGATGTAGGGGTGCTTTATTTTATTTATTTTTTTTACTTTTGTAAATGTTCATTTTGCAGATGTTTACTGAAATAAATATTTCTCTCTCGTGAATTTTTTTGTGCCCCAGGTGTGCCCCAGTACAGTATTAAGTCTAGTGACGCCGCTGCGTAGCGCCCTCGCTGTTTAACAAGGAAACGGTGAGTAATTCTGCAAGAACAGAATTAATTGCAGCATCCATTCATTCATGTCGGGTTTGTTTGTTAGCCCCGGCGTCGGCGCTGGCTTCTTGGTTTTGTCACAGTTGCATATGCCACCAACAAACACAATGTCGCTCTGCGATTGATCCAAAACACCAGTGGTTCGGAACGACGGTTATCTGCGGGAGTGGTACAAACTGTATTCTCCGGAGTTTGTGAACTCACAAATACCGTGAAAATTCATCTTGCGAGAGCAAGGTTAATGTATTTCACATAAATCCGAAAATTGAGTTGTAACGGCTAGCATATACACACTGTTGTGTTAGAAGCAGCATTGAAAGATTAACAACTTCAGAAAACAGCCGAGCCACATTGATGTTATTTTCAGTCGACAGCAAGTGGCAAAATGGCCGCTCCCTGAGATATAAAAAACAAAACAAAACAAAAACAGGTGCATTTTGCAGCTTCACTCATACTCCACAAACACAATATTAATCAGAATGTTGTGTTTGTAAATATGACGCCTTAAATAGATTAATTAATTATGCTGCAAATTAATTAAAAATTAACGCAATTAAAAAAACAGCCATTTCTACATAGAATACCCAAAGGGCAGCCCTGTGCCTGGATTAGTCTCACCATTTATTTGCAAAGGAGGCAATAACTGTCTCCAAGTGACTTAGTTTTGGATTAACAGCCAAATACAGGTGCGATCAGCTCTACCATTTGACTTTTCTAATTTCAGCACCAATAGGCGGCCCTTTTGGCCAACGCAACAATGACTCTTGCCTTATGACGCTTGTGATTCCTTTAATCAGATACAATGAATGTGAAGTGAAATCTGCTCTTCCTACCTGCACCACTAGTCAAAAGCAGGGTGACAACAGACGTGAGTGCGACACAGTACAGTGAGGCAAGCTTACTTGGAACATTGACCAGCAAGTTTATTCATAATATGAACAAAAACGAGACTATTAGCAAGAACACAGTGATTTGTACCTTGTGTATAAAAGACATTTCTGTAATGTCCTAGAATTCAAATCCTTTATTTGGGGACCTTCAGTTGATATGATATTAAAGTCCATCCATCCATTTTCTTAACCGCTCATTCCTCACAAGGGTCGCGGGGGTGCTGGAGCCTATCCCAGCCAGCTTCGGGCAATAAACGGGGTACACCCTGAACTGGTTGCCAGTCAATTGCAGGGCACACAGAGACGAACACCCACTCACACTCACACTCACACTCACAAGCACACCTAGGTACAATTCGGAGCGCCCAATTAACCTGCCATGCATGTCTTTGACATGTGGGAGGAGACCGGAGTACCCGGAGAAGATCCACGCGGGCACGGGGAGAACATGCAAACTCCACCCAGGAAGGCCGAAGCCTGGACTCGATCTTGCGACCTCAGTACTGGGAAGCGGACGAGCTGACCAGTCACCCACCGTGCCGCTGATATTAAAGCTGATTAATTAAATTAATTAATTCCAAATCATGTAATTAATTAGCTTGTTTTAATCACCTGACAGGTGATTAATCTACAATTGTAGAGGAAATTTATGGGATGACATCCCCTTTAAATCTTATCGTTTACATCGCTTAATATTAACATTATATATTTATTTATTTTTACACTGCTATAACTGTGAGTCATTGTTATTTTTTCAAAAAGATTTTTGATGGTGTCAATATGACCTTGTTTCTATAGCCATAATTTCCTTTGGGAAAATGGGCACAGAAATAGGAAAAATCAAAGCTCAGCCAGCGTACAGGAATGGGCTGAATTCATCCATGAAGGTAGAATGTGTATCTCGAGAGAAAAAGTGACTCTTAGAATCATTATGCAATCACTGCATTTTGATGTGCACAAAGATAGAGCTTTTGCTTCTCTCGTGTCCCTTGTGGCTCATATATTGTACTCAATGTTTGAGTGAAAATGGTTGAGTATGTGTCTGCACACTGTGCAGGGAATTTCTTTCGGTCCCGTGTCTGAGTAAAACCAACTAATAGGTGGACATACAAGACTCTGCTTCATTAATTGAAGGGCAGTGTGCATATGGGCCCTTCTGTCTCACACATATGGAGAGATGTGGGCAGTCCTCAGTGAGAGGTCCTGTCAGATGGGCTCCCACTGGAAGTGCATATGTTCCATCACGGACCGTGCCAATTAGGCTGGCGGGCTTTTCCCATAGTAAATACAACGAAGTCAGGGCCAGCAGGGATGGCCTATCGCCAGAGTTACCCTACCCAATGAGGCGCCTTTGGCGAGATTTTATTTGGCGCTCAGCTTCATTTACAATTTACAGTGCATATGTTTACAAAGAAATTGAATTGCATTGTTCTTTTAAGTCTTTAATTTCTAAATAACACCCAATGTAAGAATGACATGAAATTTTAAGTCATCACAAATAATAATTCAATTAAATATAAAGCCTAATTGATTCATATTAAGGGTGTTAAAAAAAATCGCTTCAGCAATATATCGCGATATTACATCTCACAATTCTCAAATCGATTCAATAGGCGGCCATATCGATTTTTAAACATCCATATTTGATGGAAAAATATTCACCAAAATGTCTTAGGATTCACACCTTAAGCATGAAAGAATGTTCTATGAATGGAACAGTTAGCCTTAATATTTTATTTCAATGCTGTTCAAACATGAAACAGATTACAACCTCTCTAAGACTGAAGTTTCAGATAATACATTTCATACAAATCTTACACTGTACATGTTTACTGATTAGTATTTTCTAAATTTGAATTAAAAAAAAATCACAACAATCGACTTATGAATTCGTATCGGGATTAATCGGTATTGAATCGAATCGTGACCTATGAATCGTGATGCAAATCGAATTGTCAGGTACTAGGCAATTCACACCCCTAATTCATATGGTCTACCCTTTAATGTAAAGGTTAATACTTTAATATTTAAGTACCCCCCCCCCCCTACAATAAACTACAATAAACTACAATAGACAATATGTGTTCAATTATTTCACTTTTTTTTTTGAAGTACATAACTCCACGTGTTCATTCATAGTGAGACTCTACAATATAAATAGTCATAAAAATAAAGAAAATGCACTGCATGAGAAGGTGTGTCTAACTTTTGGCCTGTATTGTAGGTAGCGCTTTTCTGGACACTTAACAATGGATAAATTATTCATGCACTCACACATTTACACTTTGGTGGAGGTAAATTACATACTGTATGAAGCCACAGCTGCCCTGGGGCAGACTGACATCAGCATGATTGCTGGTGTTCCCCTATGGCCTCTCCGAGCACCACCAAACATTCACATCCAGCCATCCACCTGTGTGAGTGATACGAGAAGCAAGGTATGTGAAATGCCTTGCTCAAGGATACAACAACATAGGAATCGGACATAGAGGGTGTGTTATGTGCTGAGGTTGGATCCCAAGGCGCAGACACAAAAAAGGTTTTAACTATTGATTCACATCAAGAGGCAGAAACTAAGAGAGCGGTACATAGAAACAGTTGGACAATAGTCCACAGTATTTTTTGTTGACCGTAAGACGCAGGTCAGAAGCCATAAGACGCAAAACATGTTGATCTGTATGGCATTGCTGCACCATTCGCCATGAAAGGCTGATTACATCCACCAAAAGAGCATTCAAGACTCTTCCTTTTGACAAACCGACATCGCAACACAGCGCGTCAGCAAGTACAGGACTCACCATCTCACTCTCTCTTGGAAGCGACAAGGCTGCTTGGAGTCGCTAACAGACCCTCCAGATGCCGCATGACCCGCTCTGCCCGTTGAGCCACGACCGCTCCAAAGAAGCCACAATTTGCGAGTTGTAAGCCAGTCTTAAAGACCATTCAAAGTTTGTGATTTGCTTTCAAATATTGTACATTAAATGTGTTGAAAACGGCTGAAAACAGGTGCAAAGTCTGAGAAAGATATTGGGCCCTATTTTCTAGCACCAAGTGCAGTATAAATGTGTGAATGACTGAAGTTCTCTTTCATTTGGTATTTTGGTAGATGGATGCAGGTGGAAAAGGGAGTTTGCCGCGTTGTGCGCTATTGAGGGATGGAACACAGCCGACTTATTTGCCATCCAATGTCAGTGGCTCCCTTCATTCCCTTTAAATTCAGCTCATGAAAAGAGCGGCGTCTACTTGAAGGACTCGCTGGAGTTCATCCATGAGCTTGGCGAATGTGAGGTACATTTAAAAAGGAACTGAAAGAATATCTCCACTTGGTAATGATGTAAAGTTGGCCTCTGTGGAGTGGGCACTTGGAAACCGCCTTATACCCCCGATCGTGTGTCTGTGTGTGTACACATTACATACGTTGTTGTTTTTAGTTGCCGCCTGTCTGTTTCTCCATATATATTCATGAGTGTAAAATGTTAAATGAGAGTCACTAATTTTGTACACTTTGTAGGTTGCGCCTTTATGAGGTTCAGTCTATTTCGTTGCATCATTATATGGGCAGATTTGCAACATTAACTCATTCACTCCCAAAAACGTATTTGGTTTTTGTATGCTAGAGCATTATGAAGGCTTTGATGCAGTTTCTGACCTAAAGAGGTTGCTTAAAGCAATGGTAGTTATACAAACAAAAAAAACAAAAAATAATGGCCAGTAGGTGGCAGCAAAGTATAAGAGATCAGCCAGGGCCATGTTGCAACAAGCTTTTTTTCACAGTATTTTCAACAGGTTTGTGAATAATGATGAAACTTAGCTAATTCTAATGCTAATTGCTGCAAAATGTAAAAACAGATACAAATGTACTTTTTTTCTGATGAAAGAAGAGACTTTAATCTTTATTTTGGTAGGTTCCATGTTTTTTTCTAGCAATAGAACATGAAAATGTCTGGGAGTGAATGAGTTAAGATGGACAAGTGAGGTGGCCGGCTGAAGACCAATGAGACCATCCCCGTCACATGGCTGTGGTGACCTTGAGCAAGATCCCGAACTGCTCCCTGGGCAGCGTCTGCTCCAGTGTGTGCCACGACCAATGTGTGTTTGCTGTCATGGTCAAATGCAGAGCTCAAATTTCCTGTACGTGGGTATACATTAGGGCTGGATCAAGTCATCTCAATTAATTGATGGAATAATCAATATGATCATCGAGTTTAAAAAGATTCAATAGTGACAGGACTTGTATATGTGACAAAAAAAGATGATTGTTGTCTTTTTCCTGATTTTGTGGCGCCAACTGAAGCCCCCTTAGCTTTCGCCCATTTTGCAATCCATCCATGCCATTGCCTAAGGTCACTCACACACTTGTTTTGGGAAATTTGGCGACAGAAGCACGCAGCTTTCATCAAGCATTTAAATGGCTGATGGCCAGATATACCACTAAAAATAATCTAACAAATTATAATTCATATTGTTATGTTTTTAATCACCACGAGGAGCCAGGGAAAGCATGTATTTCACACAAACAAGTCGTAGTCTAAATGGTTACACATATTAACTCATTTGCTCCCAATAACGTGTAGATATGTTGTTGTTTTTTTTTATATATTAAGTGTCCCAAAGACGTATTTATACGTGTTTTTGTTTTTTGTTTTTATGCTAAAGCATACAGAAGGCTTTGATGCAGCCTCTCAACTGCAAAGAACGGTTGCAGAAATGGTAGTTATTACACAAACGGCCAGCAGGTGGCAGCAGAGCAAAGGAAATCAACCAGTGCCATCTAGAAAAAACGCTAAATCGCTTAAAATTTTAAATTGATTTGTGAAAACTGATTAAACTTAGCTCTCTTCTAATGCTAATTGCTGCAAAACGGAAACAGATAGAAACATACTTTTTTTCCCTGATGAAACAAGAGACTTTAATTCTTTTGATGGGTCTCATGCTTTTATAGCAATTGAACACAATATTCGTTGGGCCTTGCAAAATCAGTCAAAATTCAGTAAAACAGCCGGGAGCGAACGGGATTGCTTCTGTGAAAATGGCTGAGAGTGAATGGGTTAAAATTAGCCTATAATTAACACTTCATTTAGTTACTATTTGAAAACATTACACGTTCTGTACTACCATGGTAGTTGTATTAATGAAAATATAATTTCTTTTCTGTAATTAAACATTGCAATCATACACAAAAACAATAAAGTTGTTCTGCCCTTCAGGCAAGTTTTTGTTTATTTGTTATTACAGACTTTTATTTTGAAAAATATGCTTTTATTTTGCTACAACTGGTGTACAACAGGAAGTGTTGAGGACCCATGCGTGTGAGCGTTGAGCAGTTGATCGAGATGAAAAGAAAAGGGAAAGAAAGATCGTATCGAATTCGAGCATGCCGTGGGGCTTACTGGTTTTTACAGAGGCAACGCCTGTATGTATAAAGTTCTTTATTCAAATGTTAAAGTGTTATTAGGTGCGTTTCCATTACCCTCAGTTTTGCGCAAAAGGCATGTTTCGCAAAAGTAAGCTGGTAATGGAAACACCGGATTTGCGAAAAACTAAAATATCGCAAAAACGTTTTTGCGCTCTCATGAGGTGGTTTTTGAGACGTATCGAAAAAGAAGTATTTCGCAAAAGTGTAATGGAAACACTTTTTGCGCATTACTAGTCATGTGACACCCGCCCGGTCACGGAGGAAAGGACTGTAACCCCGGGTTTACACCGGTTGCGGTTGCGGTGCGTTCCGGCGACGCAAGCAATTAGATTCCATTCATTCGAATGATGCAGTTTACACCGCTTGCGGGTGCGTTGCGTGTCGACTGCATCTCAGCTGCGGCGTGCCGCAGCCCTTCCGCAAGGATAGCCTATTTTCTATTTTTGCCGGACGCCGCAGCGGTAGGCCTCCGGCAAATGGCAAGCTAGCACAAAACACATCGAGCGGGACAGGAAGACCGACGCAGTTTCAAAATAAATTTCCGGTTACCTTTCAAGATAAAACACTCGCCAGATCCTATTTCGCAAGCATGCTAGCAAAACGTGATGTAGGCGTAGACGGGCCTGGAGTTAACGTGCGAGATGCTCATTCACGGTTTAGACACCAGCGAACATGGACGAGGAGAGGTTTATATTGGAGGTAGAAAGCCACAAAATAATAAAAGTCCACCTTTTTTTCTGCTTCTCTGTTGAGCACAGACTTACTGTGTGTTTGTCGTTGTTTTTAATGCCACATGATCGCGCGCGGTCACGCGAGACACGGCGGGAAGTGGTCGGCGACGGAGCTGCCGGACCGCAGCTGTGGGGAGCCGGTGTGGATTGGCCAAAAAATTGACCCGTCCGGAGCACGCAGTCAAGACGCACCGCACCGCACCGCAGCCGCACCGCAACCGCAACCGGTGTAAACCCGGGGTTACACCTTGTTTATGTGTATTTTTTATTAAACTTGCAATTACTATTTGTTTTGAGAATTATTAATTTTGGGTTTGTGTTTTAGTTTTACATGCTGAAGTGATTTGTATCGGCTACTGCACGTCATGAGCATAAAAGAGAGAGAGGTGTAATCGAGCGAGACTCCTTCGAAAAGTTGAAGGAGAGGAGAGCTTGAAATCCTGTCCTGCCATGTCTGGTTCATTTAGCAGAAAATATCAGAAACTTTTAACAATTTGTAAACCGCCTTTTGCCCAGCTTCTGCGTGGGAACAACAACATTTTAGGATTACAGGAAGTAGAAAGTACGGTGCCACTCGCTTTCGTGTCAGAACTGCTTGCCGACTGCCGAGGGACATAGACAACAACACCAACACTAAATGCCCGAAACCGCCTGATGAGGGGTGGGTGTTTTTAAAGTAATATAACTACACCGGGCGTCAGTCTACCGTAAAAATCTCTTTAATAGGACGGATAGCTACTATAAAAATGAAAGTTTTACCAAAGATTAATTATTTATTTTCAATGATTCCATTTAAACCTACGTCTAACTGGTTCCAATCGCTGGACTCTGCTATCATAAAATTCTATTGTAATAAAAAAAAAAGCTAAAATTAGTCTATCTACTCTTCAGGAAAGTAAATCTAAAGGAGGTTTAGAGGCACCAAACTTTATGTACTATTATATAGCTAATCAACTACAATATCTTGTGCTATGGACACAACCCAACAGAGATACTAACTGTTGGTTGGAATTGGAGCAGAAGGATTGTAATAATCTTAGACTGTTAGATTTACTCTTTATTACAAAATCAATAAAACGACATAATTGTTTTAAAAACCCAATGATAGCCGCCACCCTGACTGCCTGGTGGAAGGCATTAGAAATTACAAACTCCCAATTGGCGCCCTGTGGGCTCTCTCCCATTTGGCATAACCCCGACTTTCAACTTAATAATCAGTCGTTCCATTTAAGCTTATGGGAGCAGAAAGGAATTACACACCTTCATCATCTTTTCTCAGATAATAAGTTTATATCGTATACAAACTTGGTCCAGAAATATGAAATAAAAAATGGAAATTTCTTACATTATCTGCAAGTTAAAAATATGGTTAAGAAACAAATCCCAACACTTCAGGATACGCTCCAACTGCCTGTCTTAGCTAAAGATATTATAAAGCTTTCTCCAACAACAATAAAGAAAATATCAAAAATATATAAGTTATTTTTATACACAAATAAAACGTATTTACCGACTTTAAAATGGGAAAAAGACTTGTCTATAGTTCCGGAACCAGACTTTTGGACCCAAATCTGTGAAAATGTATTTAAAATGACCAAACAGACAAATTTGCAACTTATCCAATATAAGATACTTCATAAAACATATATTACACAATATATGATGAAAAAAATGGGACTCTCTGACTCCGACATTTGTCTCCAGTGCTCACAAAACACTGCCGATACTTATCCTCATGCTTTATGGTCATGTACTCCAGTGCTGCATTTCTGGACTAAAATCTTGGAAAAGCGCGCTGATATATTAAACTGTAGGCTTCCTTTATCTCCAAGATTGTGTTTACTAGGTGACTTAACAATAACTGAGCTACCATGTAAACAATCCCAATCTATATTTATAGCCCTTACTATTGCTAAAAAAATAATCCTTGTCAATTGGAAAAATAAACAATCTCTCAATATCGACCACTGGTTAAACTTACTAATAAATTATATCTCAATGGAAAAAATCTCTGCCTTAAATAAAAATCAAGTATCAAGATTTAAACAAATATGGTCTATGTACATAGAATATTTTAATCTTAATTTGGCAACTTAATCCTGCCAAGATTCTGCCTGTTAACGAGAGCCACCACATCGTTACAACTTCTGTTTTCGCTGCTTCTGTATTTGGTATTTTGTATCTGATTGGTTTTATTTTTATATAGTCAGGAACCTAGTTGCTGCTAGTGGGCTCGAGCACACCATACTATACGACACTATACTCACTAACTCCTTAAGAGTTATTTCTAGTGGGCACTAAGCATCAACACTTGGTGTTACTGCATGCTAATTAGTCAATTTTCTCGACGCCGTCCCCCGTGGTCGGGCGGGGGTGGTTCTGCTCGGTAGCGGTTGTTGTCTTGGCCGCTCCCTGGGCCCCCTGTGGGGTGCGGTGTTGGGGTGCTTTCCCTGGTGCGGCGGGGCGGCGCCGTCCCGGCGCGGTCCGCTGCTCCGTGCCCGGCGGCGCGGTTCGGGGCGGGTGGGCCTCTGGTGTGCCCCGTGGCTCCCTCTCCCCTCCCCCTTCCTCCCCCACGTCGCCTCTCCCTCCTCGCCTCCTCCCGCCCATCCTCCTCTGCCTCCCGGTCCCTTTTCCCTTGTCGCCCTCCCTCCTCCCCCCCCCCCCCCCTCCCCCCCTCCTGCCCTGCAGCCGCCCTTTCGCCTTCTTGTCATCTTCCCCCCGCTTCCCCCTCCCCCCTTCCCTGTCGGCCCCCCGCCCCCTCCCCCTCCCTCTCCCTGGGCCTGGGGCTCCCTCCCCGGCCCGGGCGTCGGGCTCCGGGGGCCGGGCGGGGGTTTGAGGCCTGCCCCACTCCGGGAGAACTCCTGGCGCCCCGGGCGGGCTCCGGAGGCCGGTCCTATTGTGGTGCCAGATGGGTGGGGTGGGGGGCGGGTGGGGGTGGGGGGTGCTGGGGGACGGGCGTGCCACCTACACCCGCCGGGTTGGGTGAGGCCCCGCTGGTCGCTCCTCTTACTCACTTCACTAGTTTTGCACTATACACTTTGTAAATATACACATAGGGCACACAACACATTTCTTGGTGGGGTGGGGAAGGGTGGAAACACCGTCTTCACCCTTCAACTCCCCTCCAATTTTAATGCACTTCATGTCCAAGGGGAGGGGTGAGTTGGGGCGGGGAGCCATCAGAGGGGATGGACTGCAGTGCCTGGCAGCTCTGTGGTCCCCCCCATTTGTGTCCCTGCCCCACCACTTTGTCCCTCCATTCCCTTTTTTAATGCACCACACATATACATATTCATTTTTTTGGGGGGGATACGGGTGTGTCGGAGTAGGGGAAATTTTTTCCCTCTGCTCCGACTCACCTGCTCCCAATTTTAATGCACCACACGCACACACTTGTATATACACTGGGTGGGGCCACATTCACGGTGTAAGGGTAGAGCTCGCCAGTCGGCGAGCTGGCGGACTCTGTAACAGGGTTAGGTGCCACTAGTACTCTGGCGTGACGACCGGGGCCTCTCCCCACCGGGCTCGGTGTTCTGGTGTTCCGCCTTCTCCCCTGGTGCTTCCTCCTCTGCTTCCCCCCTCCCGCCGCTGTGCAAATCTCGCGCGGCTGGAGGAGGGGTGGGCACATCTTCCCTCTCTGCGCTGCTGCCCGGTGCCGGTTTCCGGGGGGGGGGGGTTCTCGCGGGGGGCCGGGTTCGCGGGGGGGGTGGCGGCCGTCGGGGGGGGGGGGCGGCTTGTTTGGGGGGGGTGGAGGTATGGGTGGGTGGGGGGTTGGGTGCTGGGGGTCGGGGTGTGTTCGGGGGTTTGGGGGTCGGGGGTGGTGGGGCCTGGGTCGTGGTGGATGGCGGGTTTGGGTGGGGTGCGGGGGGGTCGTGGGGGGATGGGGGCTGGGGACCGGTGGGGCGCTGTGGGGGCCCGCTGGGCCTCGTTCTGCGGCCTTGGGCTCGGGGGTGTGGGCCGGGGGTGTTCCGGGTGTCTGGGTCGGCTCGCCGACCGGTGTCCGCTCGGGTGGCTTGGGGGTGGCCTTGGTGCTGCCGCGGCCTGGGGGTTCCGGGCGGGGGGGGGGGGGGGGGGGGGGGGGGGAGTGCTCGCTTTGCTGGACCGCGGTTGACGGCTTCTTTCTTTGGTGGTGGTCCTTATGCATGCCAGATCCGTCGCACCAGCATCTACTGAAACTCAACAGAAGTACCCTCTCCCTCCCACAGCCCCTTGAATCAGTTGGTGCTGGTGTCTGTGGTTCTCACTTTGCTTTATCTATCCTTCCCTCCTTCCTCTCTTTAGTTTTTCCTCTGGTCACTTGAGATCTTAATTTATTAGAAGTATGAGGTTTCTGGGGTTGGCATAAGACTCTGGTTTTGTAACCACGCAGGAGGGGTCTTGTTGGTGCTGGACTTCACTTTGATGGATTGGATGTACTGGCTTCTATGGATCTCACTCTGCCTTATCGATCCTTCCCTCCTTCCTCTCTTTAGTTTTTCCTCTGGTCTCTTGAGATCTCGCTAAACTTGCTGGAATTTAGAGGCTTCCGGGGTTGGCGTAAGACTTTGATTTTGTAATCATGGGGAAGGCAGGAAGTGTTTGGTCGGTGCTGGATTTCACTTTGATTTACCTTTCTTTTCTCTTTATTTCTTTTTTTTTCTGACCTTTTCTCTGGTCTCCTGACCATTTAAACCTCACAACTCTGGCAAGATTCTGAAGTACCTGGTTAAGGCGAAGGGTAATGGGATATTTATAAGGTTTTAGGTGAATGAATGAGTATAAATTTATACGTATTTGCACGCACGCACACGCACGCACGCACGCGCACGCACGCAAACGCACACACGCAAACGCACGCACGCACGCAAACGCACGCACACATACACACAAAAAGGAAAGAAAAAGAAGAAAAACAAAACAAAAAAACTCACACTGCTCAGCACCTTATTTGAATGCTCAGGAAGTGAGGTTTTACCAACGTAAATACCTGACCTATGTTTTTGGAAAAAGAACTACTTTAAAAAAAAATGTACAGTATAACAATAATAAAATGCACGCACAAAAGACCACCATTTAAATTCACTCCACCTAGCACGCTCTACTAACCTCGCTCTCGCAAGATGAATTCTTGCGGTGTTTGTAAGTTCACAAACTACGGAGAATACATCTTGTACCGCTCCCGCAGATAACCGCCGTTCTCGAATCACCAATCACAGAGTGACATTGTGTTTGGGGGCAGGATATGCAACTGTGACGAAACCAGGAAGCCTGCGCCAACGCTCGCCCTAACAAACAAACCTAACATGGACGAGCACCCCCCGCGACCCTTGTGAGTCATAAGCGGTCAAGGAGATGGATGGATGGATGGATGGATGGATGGATGGATGGATGGATGGATGTTAAAAATGTCAGGTTGATTTCCATTTGTGCAGTTGTAGCACCCTCTGGTGGCTAGTTTTATTTTTTAGTGCAATTAAATTTTCATCAGGGATGCTTTGGCCCTTTTATGTTTAAAATCTACACTAATTGTCAGATGAAGGGGAGCATAATATGTCTGTGAAGCAAGTCAATATGTGGAGGACCTCAATGTGTGCGTGCATTAACATAACATAAAAATAATAATAATGTAATAATAATAAAACATAATAATGATAACATAACATTGATGTTATGTACAAAAGCACAATATTGTGCTTTTTTTAGTATGAGCTTTTTTTTTTTTTTTTTTTTTTTTTTACAATATTGTGACATTTTTTAAATATCGGCAAACTCCCCACAATATTGTGATAATTATCGTATTGTGAGCTTCATATCGTGATATCATATCGTAATATTTGTATATTGTTACATCTCTACTATGCTGTAAACCAAATTTCCTGAAACCCTTTCCTCAGCAAGGACAATGAAGATGGGGAGGTGAGTGGATCTTCCGCCATGACAATGACACCAAACGTGCCGTCAAGGCAAAAAAGGTGTCTATTTTCGAAGGATTCTCATGGATGGTTTTGTCACACTCCAGATCTCAACCAAATAAAACAAACTGTGCTGGAAGGACCTGATTCTGTATTTGATGTGTTTTTGGCCAAGATTTGGTCTCTTCCCATAATCAATAAGTAATCAGAAAAACACAACAAAATTGCAAGTGAGCAAACTTACAAGTCAGCAGAGGATGAAATAATTATTTCCTCACTGTATGAAGGCATCCAACACAATGCTTTTCAATTTGTTTAATAGCCTTGTTAAGTAATACAGTGGCCACCCCACACAATGTTCTGAAGTTACAATGGTTGACAAATGAGACAACTTCTGCAAAGACAAGTAAATCTCATTGATTATGCTTTTGTTTGGGAGCTTAACTGTTGAGTAGTTTTTGGCCATTGTGAAATTTCATTAAAATAAGTCCCCTATGACCCAACTAGGGGTGCAATAAATGATATAAACTAACAAGCTCTTGTGTTTTTAAATTACCCCCTCTGTGTCCATTATA
Source organism: Festucalex cinctus (assembly GCF_051991245.1). NCBI lineage: Eukaryota > Metazoa > Chordata > Actinopteri > Syngnathiformes > Syngnathidae > Festucalex > Festucalex cinctus. The sequence goes on along the minus strand of NC_135416.1, from coordinate 23,582,242 downwards.
CTAAAATACAGAATCCTATTCTCTTTATAAGAATTTGATTAAAGATGGCTGTGCCTAATGATGACAAAAGTAGCACCTCCGCCGAGAGCACTTCATGTTACCATGAACAACTTACCATCATCAGAAAAGAAACTCAAATGTGTCTAGCCCCTGTTTCAGGATAAGTGTATAACTCTTGCAGATACTAACAGAAGTCATTATTTGGATTTGAACATATATGTCAATAGGATGACAGAGTTGTCATATTTTAAAGCAAAACAAAAACAATAACAACAAACCTGGCTGTTATTAATAGGTCTGTCAGAGTGGGCGCATTTACTGCATTATTGTACTAGTGCCCCAAGCATGGGGGCGGATGGCGTGGGTGCGAAGGGCTTTTTTTTTTTTTCATTTTATCACATCAAATATAAAAGACGGTGTCATCAGCAGGGGTGGGTAGAGTAGCCAAAAACTGGAATCAAGTAAGAGTAGCATTACTTCAAAAATAATATTACTCAAGTAAAAGTAAAAAGTAGTCATTAAAAATTTACTCAAGGAGAAGTAAATAAGTATTCGCTGAAAATAATTCTCAAGTACTGAGTAACTGCTTGAACATTGTTTGATTTATTTTTTAAAAAGAATGTAATCAGACAGACAAAAACATTCATTTTGTTGGGGTGAACCCTCTTGTATGGAATCAGAATCCTGCCAATACTCGAAACCTCGTGACCTCTGTTTGAAACCTCTTAACTTCGGTTTGAATCTCCGAGAACATTTTTGTATGACTGAAAAAATGTTTTGAATCTTGAAAAAAAAAATTTGATTCTCGAAAAAATTGTTTTGAATCTCCAAAAATATTTTTTAATGACTGAAAAATCACTGAAAAAGTTTTCAAATTAAAAAAAAAAAGGCCAAGAAAAGACGTATGACTTTAAAAGTAAAGTATGACTTTATTGTGTTTCACCCACAAATTTTCAGAGGTTCAAAACGGTCACCAGCCAAGTTTCAAAAATGGCATGTTGGCATTTTTCTCCCTAGGCATTTATTTGTTTCCCATTTTTGAAACCTGTAAACTCTGAACGTTCTCAAAACGTTGAAAAAATATTTCCAAACCTGAAAAGTGGGTTTGAATCTCCAAAAAGCATATTAACTCATTCAAAAAGACAACCTATTTTTTTCTAATTTAATTTTACAGCGTTTCACCCACAAACTTTCAGAGGTTCAAAACGGCCACAAGCCAAGTTTTAAAAAAGGCATTTTGGCATTGTTTTCCCTGGGCATTTGTTGAAAGACTGAAAATATTTTCAATGTTGTTTTGAAACTTCAATTCAAAGTCCCATTGAATTACAAAACAGCGACGCTCACAGGACCATGGAAGAACTGCCTGGTGGGTGTGAGGGGGTGGGGGGCGTTAGAACACTGCCAAAACTCCGCGAATCCTCGTAACTTCGTACTTGAAACTTGAAGCCACGCGGTGGTCATGTGGTTGGGAGTAGGAAGCGGAAGTGTACTTCAGTCCGTCCATTTGGCCACAAAGTGTTAGACCCACCTTGCTCAGCAAACAGAAAAGACGATTGGACTGTGGGTGAAACACTGTAAAGTCATACTTTAAAAAATGTCTGTCTTTTCTGGGCCTTTTTTTTTATTTTAAATCTTTTTCAGAGATTTTTCAGTCATTCAAAAAACATTTTTGGAGATTCAAAACAATTTTTTGGAGATTCAAAACATTTTTTCAGTCATACAAAAATGTTTTCGGAGATTCAAACCGAAGTTACGAGGTTTCAAAGCGAGGTTACGAGGTTTCGAGTATTGGCAGGATTCTGATTCCATACTGTTGACACAAAAAATAGGCGATGAGTTTACAGGCGAGTAAGACATTGAAATCACACATTCAGTTCAATTTGCAAAGTTAAA
>NC_135416.1:23150349-23275349 GCF_051991245.1 Festucalex cinctus | reverse complement strand
GAAAACGTGATCCATTTTTTATTTGTCGTCATAGGGGTCTTCTTGAGCCGTGCTTAGTCTGGCCCCTCGCCTAGGACCTGTTTGCCATGGGTAACCCTACCAGGGGCATAAAGCACCTGACAACATAGCTCCTAGGATCAGTGGGACACGCAAACCCCTCCACCACGGTAAGGTGACGGCTCACGGAGGGGCTCACGGACTCTGTATCGGTCCGTCCTGGTGAAGAAAGAGCTGAGCCAAAGGCGAAGCTCTCGATTTACCGGTCGATCTACGTTCCAACCCTCACCTATGGTCACGATCTGTGGGTCGTGACCGAAAGAATAAGATCGCAGATACAAGCGGCCGAAATGAGTTTCCTCCGCAGGGTGTCCGGGCTCTCTCTTAGAGATAGGGTGAGAAGCTCGGTCATCCGGGAGGGACTCAGAGTAGAGCTGCTGCTCCTCCGCATTGAGAGGAGCCAGCTGAGGTGGCTCCGGCATCTGGTTCGGATGCCTCCTGGAAGCCTCCCTGGAGAGGTGTTCCAGGCATGTCCCACCGGCAGAAGGCAATGCTGGAGAGACTATGTTTCTTGGCTGGCCTGGGAACGTCTTGGGATCCCGCCGGAGGAGCTGGTTGAAGTGGTTGAGGAGAGGGAAGTCTGGGTTTCCCTTCTAAAGCTGCTGCCCCCTTGACCCAACCTCGGATAAGCGGAAGAAGATGGATGGATGGATGGATTCACCCATTCATACACACTTATGCACCAGTGGTCATCTGCTGCCTTGCAAGGCGTTGCTGGGTCCACTGGGAGCAAATCGGGGTTCAGTTTCTTGCTCAAGGACACTTTGACATGGTCACCAGGGGTGAGCATCTAACCCACAACCTCACGGAAGGGAAATGGCCATGCCGCCCGCTAATTGAACCAGGACATTTATTGGTCGATTTAAGGATCAACACCTGTCGTGAATTTGGCCATTAACTCATTTACTCTCAAAAACGTATAAATACGTTCTATTTTAAATGTTTTAAGTGTCTCAAAAATTTCTACTTTTTTTTTTTTTTTTTTTTTTTTTAATGCTAGCGCAAACAGAAGGCTTTGATACAGCCTCTCTACTGCAATGAACGGGTGAAAAAATGGTAGTAATGACAAAAACGGCCGGCAGGTGGCAGCAGCGTATAAGAGATCAACCATGGCCATGTTGAAAACAAGCTGTTTGCCCACAATTCTAAATACATTTGTGAAAAATGATTAAACTTAGCTATATTCTAATGCTAATTGGCGCAAAACGGAAACAATAATATACTTTTTTTCCTGATTAAAGAAGAGACTCTAATCTTTCTTTTGGTAGGTTCCATGTTGTTATAGCAAAGGAACACAATATTCTGTGGACCTTGCAAAACCAGTCAAAATCCAGTAAAACAGCTGGGAGCGAAGTGAAAATGGCTGGGAGTGAATGAGTTAAGCTCCTCGTTAGAGAACAGCAACTTGTGCAAAAAGTACTGAAACATTTAACACGTGACATGTGAATTCAAAAAGGCACATTAAGTTCACCCGTATATATATATATATATATATATATATATATATATATATATATATATATATATATATATATTAGACACTGTTTAATTATTGCATCGTGTTTGTGTTCAGAAGAGTTGAGCAATGCCGCATTGGATGCTCTCACACTCCCCCTCTCCCTTGTAATCTTGTCAGTGAGCAACAGCACATTCAAATTCTCCAACAAGTAGAGCGAAATAAAGAAGAGATGTGCTTAGCCAGAGAGAAGCCAGGAGGATTTGTGTGCCTGTGTATTCCTCTGTCTCAGTAGCTGAACAGCATCTCACACTGCATCTCAACGACATGACAGAGGGTGTCAGCAGCAAGGGACCTGAACCAGTGACCAGAAACAATCCCCAGGCAGGCAATGTGTTTCTGCTTCTCCTTCACAAACCGCTCCATCCCTCAATCTAACCCTTTCCCCTTTCAAATCAAATTGACAAGCAGCAAAATATTCAGTTCCAGGAGAAGCCAAGGGTACAAAAAGACCCCAGATGCTTTGATTTAAATGTTTTAATCACGAAAAAACACACATTAATGCAACTATGACAACAACAAAACATCTAAAGTCATCTTAGAGAAATCCACTGGAGCAGAAACCACCTCAAGGCTCAGTGCTGTAATTGGCTGCAAACAACTTTCATTGTGTCTCCTCGACATCCCATGAGAACGTTTCCGTTATTTTTCTGATGTGGCAGACGGTTCAATATTACAAACCAATGTCCTAGTGGATTCATATTACTTATTGGTGATGTAGTCTGGCAGGGGCAAGTCCTGTTTTCTCTTTTCTACTCCCTTTCCAGTCACCCCTTCTGCACTTAGAATGACAAGATTTGTATAAGCTTGTAACTCAGAGCAAAAAGGCATTCAATCACCAGTGATGTAGTTTGGTGGCCAGTGTGGATGAATGCGCCATTCCTTATTTACAGCCCATCCTCATTCCTCTTGCTGTCTCACAGCCAGGACACTGTCACAGACATTTACACAAGCATCAAGTCAGCCGGCTGAATACCACCTCTTTACCATCTCACTCACTCCTTCTTTCTGACTTGATCAGGAGGAGTGCTGTGGAATAGCAAGTGCCATGTGTGCAGACGACAGGGGGGGGTATGGGACACGTTCCCCCGCCTTCATGATGACCATTTCCAGCCCAACACATGACAGCAAGTTTTGAGCTCAAAAGAATTTCTAGTGAAGAACTTCAACTTGTAAGGTTGATTGTCTGGTCAGATTTATCCACAACTGACTTTAAACACAATACTTAAAGGGATAGTTTACTTATTTAGCCATTTTTGGCAGTCAAACCTGTAATAAATGTGATATTTCCATTATTTTTCATGTACAATTAGTACCTTTTAAAAAACACATTTTGCAACTTGCTGTCGACTGAAAATGACATACAAGGGCTCAGGTAACCAATCACAGCTCAGCTTGTGAATGTCACATGAACAAACCTAGAAAACAGGTGAGCTGTGATTGGTTACCTGAGCCCTTGTATGTCATTTTCAGTCGACTGCAAGTTGCAAAAAGTGTTTGTAAAGGTACTAATCGTACATGAAAAATAATTAAAGTATCAAATTAATTGTAGACAAAGAAAGTAACTTTTTATTGCTATAATGGGCTAAATAAGTGAAGTATCCTTTTAATCATAGCGTGCTGAATTAAATACTAAAACACTCCAGTGAACAATATTTCAATAAAAAGATTTGATTGAATACAAAACTGCTACCACGACCAGGGAATAATTAACATCTAACATTAACATTAAAAACAAAATTCTTATTTCTTACATTTGCATAATGCCCTCGGCATAATGGGAATTCCTGCGTCAACTTCCTCCTACGCTAGTGTTTTGAGAGCAGAAGAACAATTAATTTTTTGTCTCAACTCTATCATATTTTGTATAAAAGTTTATTTTGCCTTCAGTTTTGCTACATCTATCCACTCGCTTGCTCTCAACCATGCATTCCCCTCACTGCTGAACTCATTGTACCATCACAGCCTGGTATATATGAACATTGTATGGCAACAATATGCTCCTTTTGACCTTCATGCCCAGAGGTAACACTAGATAGATGAAGCCAGGACTTTGACTGAGAGCTGTACCTTGCCTGCCAGGTAGCCGAGCGGGGAAAGGGACAGAGAAAGACGGACGGAATGAGCTTCAACATCAGGTGGAATGGTCTTGCCTAATGTATGAACTTTCCTTCTCTTTTTTAAATTGTAGCTGAGTTGAATCGCTTAATATAACTGCCAGTACACCATTGAGTTGGCTGCAGGTGCGATCCCTTTGCCTTCAGTTTCAGACAGAGCGTGTTTGTTCGACAACAATGAGATTGCTTCGAGCTTCAAACTGTGCCCCAATGAAATCCACCAAAATCGTGTTACACCACCAGTGCTACCATTTAGAACTGCTTTTACTGACTCGAAAATGTAGTCTACTTTTTGTGACCAAATTTGCAGATGTGCCGTGGGGCGGGCAGCACGGTACACCAGAACACCAAGGGAGGTGTGGCTCGTCGACCAAATTCACAAACAAGGCAAACAAGTAGACTTGCCCCAGGACCAAAAATGAAGCTGCGCCCATTTTTAGGCCGAGCGCACAAGCACCAGTCTACAATAATAAAACCCAAAGTGTATTAAAATTAAGGGTGTCAGTTAATTACATTTTTTAATTCTATAATTTTTCATACTTTTATCATAAAAGTGGAAAAAATATGTTCACCTCATACAAATATGGTGATATGTTTTAGTTCATTGATACAGTAATTTCATAGTAATTTATAAAGTTAATTGAAGTTTAAGTTAAAAAGATGCACGGGTTTTTTTCTACCAGTAGATGGCATAAGCATTTAATGTTGGACATTTATGATAGCACAGTGCAAAGGGTGTGCAGTAATTGAGTCTTACGTGCTGGGTGGCACGAATTGATGTTTGGCGTGCACGCACAGCTGGTCACCCACCTGAAGCCGATAGGGCAATAAGGGCTACTCCCTTGCTGTGGTTGGTGGACCAAGTCAGGGACAAGGGCCACCAGTCAAGGGGGAGCGCTCACACAATCCACCACAAAAAAAAAAAACTAAAAACAAAATAAAAAAAACTGCCACGAACATTGTGGACTGTAACACGAGTGTTCAAAAAATTAGTGGCATTAAAGGAACTTTAAATTAACTCGATATTAATGCACTAATTTTGACACCCCTAATTAAAATGCTCTTACCTTTTGATCTAAAAGTTTAATGTATATGACTCGATGGGGACAGGTTTCTAATAAGCCATCGGCTTCTACCTGTCAGCCCTTCTTTTTGATGTCAATGTTGCAAATGATGTGATGTGATCGATGTAACCTGTAATGTGTCCGAAAGGAAGAAATGAATAAAACAAAAACAAAACAAAACAAAAGGGTTGGGGCAGAAAGTCATGGCTTGTTTGTTGAATGCGAGATCAGCTTTGATCAGATTTTCTCGGGAAAGGCGGGACATCCTGTACAATACTTCGAGCTGACTGGACGATGCAACATCTTGCGCACGTTTGTTTTGACCAATCACAACAATTGATGAAAATGTCGTCTTCGGTCTCCTCTTACGGGAAAAAAAAGCATGAACATCTTTAACAGATAAAAATGCATGAAGCACCTCTCACTGTAAAACATTCAACAAGGAAACAGTGAATAATTCTGCGAGAACAGAATTAATTGCAGCATCCATTTGTCTATGTTAGGTTTGTTTGCTTCCCCCGGCATCCGCACTTCCTGGTTTCGTCACAACTTCATGACCCGCCCTAAACAACGTCTGATTGGCCCAACCTAAAAAAGGTCGGTTGCGAACGGATCAGTGGGAACAGTACAAGATGGATTCTCGTAGTGTTTGTGAATAAATAGAATTCAGCTTGCTGTCAAGGTTAGTAAATTAGATGGGGAATATGTTGGAGATTGCAACTGCCTGATTTGTCTGCCCTTTTTTGGGTGCTTCTGACCTATTGCGCAGCTCATGCTGCCTGCTCCTCTTCTCTCTCATTCAGACACTCACTCAAAAGCTTAAAATTTTATTGATACCGAAAGTAGATTTATATTAACTCTTTTTGGGGGGTATTGGGGAGGGTGGCTGAGTTACATAAGATTTTCGAGTCACCCCCCTGCTGTTCACAGGGAATATAAACATCATGGCTTCCAGCAAGCTTCCTGCACACAATATCGGCCACCCACAAATAGCAAAATAAAGGCTATTGAAATGCATTGGGGATGTTGTTGTTGTTTTTTTTTCTCATTTAAAATATAATTTGGATTGAATTTTTTTTTTTTGCCTGAACCATTTGTCATAAAACATTATAATCACAAGTAGCTCATTTGTAAAAGGGAGGACCTATGCAGATAAAGCAAACCTTGCAAGATTATTTCATATGAATGAAGACCACAATAGCTGAATCCCATACTGAAGAATTATTGGTTTCAACTCAACACTCTGGCACCTCCAAATGGCAGCAAGAACACACTGCATGATGATTGCAGACTGAGAATGCCTGAAATGCATGCACTCAATAATTGACCCCTAAATGAACTTAATTAACTTTTTTTTTAATAATATACAAATGGAATTTAAATTAAATAAATATTGATGACCCATATGTTGGATATGTATGATGAGGAGACATTCAACCATGTAATCAAATGTCTTATGACATTTGACATTTATTTATTATGCCATTTTTTTTCTAAATGACATCACACACCCTCTCAAAACTTTCGGGGGCAGTTTCTTTTGCACACAGGGACAGGTAGCTGTGAATAGTGTTGTTAGTGCATGTCTTTGGAATGTGGGAGGAGACCGGAGTACCCGGAGAAGACCAACGCAGGCACGGGAAGAACATGCAAACTCCACCCAGGAAGGCCGGAGCCTTGACTCGAACCGGAGTCCTCAGAACTGGGAAGCGGTGTTACAGGTATGGTCTACGGTAGGGTCTGTACCTCGGTTTTTGGGCCACGGTTTTAGTTCGGTGTGCATATAAAGAACTATTTTTCCCCCAAAAAAATTCTCAAAGTACATGAGTGCGTGTGTGTGTGTGTTCTTTTTTTTCTTTTACGTTTGGAAGAAAAGAAAAAAAGTCATCTGCCCTTGCCTGTACAATCTTCTAAAGTCATAAAACAATCAGCCCCAATCAGCCCCCAACCTGTTTTTTGTTTTTCTACTCATTTAAATCTCACCTCGTCTCGTGTTAATATGAGAAAAACAGAGCTTCAATCCCCCTCCTTCCACTCAAGCATCTCCCTCTCACCGCTGCCAATTCATTCCCCCATCGGCATGCGTGCGTCTCCCTCTCTTTGAAACTCTAACCCAATATCCTTTTATCAACACCCCTGTATCGATCATTTTTATCGCTCCTGTCATAGGGCATCAAAGCGGTCTTTGATGTGACCTTCTTGACCTCTGATCAATCATTTTTATCGCTTCTGTCATATGACGTCAATCAAGGCGTTTATGTGACCTTTTGACCTCGGTCAATCATTTTTATCACTCCTGTCATAGGGCGATACCATAAATCTAATTTTGGACTCGAAGGACTAAAATGGCATTGAATGATTCTCTCTCCCAAGACTTGTGAAAATAAAACAAGATAAAAACGTTTTAAAAGAAAATGCCAACGCTTTACAGCAGTTGTCAACAAGAATGGTTTTATTATTGACACATAAATCTATACAATAACCTTGTCTACTTCATGAAACTTTTTAATATGGAAAAAGCAGAAAATCTTAAGAGTGAAAGTTTGTGCGTAAGTGGCACTCATTGAAAAAGGAATTTGGGACGGGATTAATTTTCTGCATTACATATGTATTTTTTTTTAAATAATAAATAATCAGCATGTTAATTGGTAATCTGTATGATTTTTTTCTGCCAATAATCGGTATCGGCATCGGCCTCAAAAAATGCATATAGGTCGGGCCCTAATGATTATGCTCATGTGGATTGAGGCCGGGCTGGAGCTGATCACAGCTGTATTCGTGCAGTAGGCAGTGTGGTACACCTTGAACTGATTGCCAGCCAATCACATGCATTATAACCAACAAGACAGTAATGTCAATTACAAATACAATAAATTAAAAACAAAAATCTCAAAAGGATGAAAGCATTGATACAAGACATATGTAAGACAAGAGGTGGCCTCATAGTCAAAGTCTATATTCAATCAAGGAGAATTGTGTGCAAGTGGATGAAATATTCATTGGCTAACACTAGAAATGAACAAAAGATTACTTTGTTCACTAATTCCAATTATTCTTCACTGTCAAGTTTGCGGATGGGTTGAAAACATTCGGTGTCATGGAGGCCGTTGAAAGACACCCTGACAGAATGAAGTCAGTATTTGTCGGTGGCCCGAATGTTTTGGCACTACCGGATTTGCTGGATTTATTTATCCCGAGTTATTCTACGCTTGGGAGCAAGAAGAGGCACCTCGAAAACCAAGCCATTATTCAGGTTAATAATCAGGTACACAATAATAATAATAATAATAATAATAATAATAATAATAATAATAATAATAATAATAATAATAATAATTTAAATTGACAATGTGGAGAACCTTTTTTTAATCAATCATTCATTCACTTACTGGATATGAAGTTCGCACACAAAAAAGTACATCATGGAAAATGTCATAATAATAATATAATAATAATAATAGTAATAATAAATATAATAATAAATATAATAATAATGATGATAAAATACATATATTTAAGAGACATTGCATATGTATTAGCGTTTACATGTCAACATGCCAGATTATAACCATTAGATCATTCTCATCTCCATCTTCTTGTCAGGTTGATGTAACATTTTAAATACAAATTCAATTTGAAAATACAAAACACACAATACACAATACAAGTAAACAGACCATGTGTTCATTCAGCAGGAGATTTCTGCACCATCATTTAAAACCATCCATCCATCCATTTTCTTGACCGCTTATTCCTCACAAGGGTCGCGGGCCATCATTTAAATGTAAATTCAAAAATTAAATCATATCAAACTTCATTAATCACTGCTATTCTCACCAGCACACTTGTGCTTCTCAGCGTTTGCCTGTTTTGGGAATCTTTGACCACAAACTGAGCAGGCAAACGGTTTTTCACCAGTGTGGGTTCTTTTGTGTGTTTTTAAGTGTCCCTTCTGAGAGAAACTCTGGCCACAAACTGTGCAGGAAAAAGTCTTCTCACCAGTGTGGGTTCTCGTGTGGCTTGTCAAGTCTCCCTTCTCCAAAAAAACCTCTGGTCTCAAATTGTGCAGGCAAAAGGCTTCTCACCACATGCTTAGAAGTAAGGGTTCCAAAAGGGTTCTTCATGAAGGGCATAGGTTCTATCCAGAACTATGGGCTTCTGGGGAACCCTTTTTTGGAAAATCAGTCAATCAATCAATCAATCAATCAATCAATCAATCATTCAATCAATCAATCAATCTTCAAGGGTTCTTTTGAGGCTCAGGGTTCCTGTAAGAACCGTTTCAATACAGAGAACGCTTTTTGGAAGAAGGGGTTCTTGAAGTGCTGTTGAAAACATGGGTATTAGAAGATCCTTACCATCAAATGTTCTAATGTTTAGCCATGTTTCAGTATTCACTCAGAAATTCTAAGGAAATTCTACAACGAGAGTACTGAGTAAATTTTACCAGTTAAAAAAAAAAAAAGTTACTCCACCATTGAGGAACGAACTCAAGACCTTCAGGTTGGGAGACAACCACAATATGACCTGAGCTATGCCAATCATGTTTGTCCCTGTACTGCATTGCTAGTGTGTCCAAAATGAGGCAAACTTGGAGTTAAGGATTCCACCTGACAGCAGCAATTATACAAACACACAGCAGGAGGAGCATGGCTCTTTTGGTACACTGGCTGTCCCCGAACCTGAAGGTTGTAGCTTTGTACCTCACCCTTTGAATAGCCTTTTTGTTTTTTTTATAAACTGGTAAATGTACTCAAAACTATCATTGTACTAATACTCAGATATTCTAAGGTTTTTCGAGTCTTTATTTCAGTTTTTGTGAGCCTTGTGGCTGTGGCCTATGAGGTAGAGCTGGTTGTTTAGTAACTAGAAGGTCTGCTGTTCAAGTCCCACTCTATCTTTTTTTTTGTCAGTACACTATGCAAGTGAGACTGGGATTTAAGAGGCATTTGTCAACAGAAGAACTTTTTTTGTATGAACATTTCCAATTTGTCATGTACAACACTTAACCTAAGAATACAATAGAAACACAATATACTCTCTATATATTTTGTTCCTGCCATTGTAAACCATTTCTTCACTTTTGAAAATTGGGGAGTTGACCATATTTTTGGCCGTGTGTGTGTGGTGGCTGTGGCTCAGAGGGTAGAGATGTGTGCGCAGTAACCAGAAGGTCAGCTGTTCAAATACTCCTCTCAACAATTTGTGCTGTTGAGTCCTTGGGCAGGGCATTTTACATACATTGCCTCCAGTTCCACTTCCACTCCCACGCAGAGAGCCCGCGGCCGGGGGCGGCGGCCGCAGGGCACATAGGCCGCCCAATGAGGGGCCGAACTGAGGCCAGGGGCCGCGGACCCCGACGAGGAGCCGAGGGCGGCGGCCGCAGAGAGCCCGCCCCCCGAACTGAGGCCAGGGTCCGCGGACCCCGACGAGGACCCGAAGGCGATGGCCGCCGCAGAGAGCCCGCCGGCTGACAAGGGGCCGAGGGCGGCGGCCGCAGAGCCCTTAGTTATTGTAGTAGTTTTTGATACTTTGTATACTCTTTGATTTCTGTTTTTCCTCTAACGAGTGGTTTGTTTTGGGGGGGTTTTGTACTTTGATCGTTGTCAATTTTCCTCAGATGAGTGACCTTTTGTTGTACTTTGTCTGTTGTCCATTCTCCTCTGTTGAGTGAGTGAGTGTTGTACTTTGTTCATTAAAACTTTTTGAGAACTACTACCTTTTTTTGAGCACGAGTTGTGCATTTGGGTTCACTCCTAGTTCCGCCGTGACAACCACACTACCTACTGCACGAATACAGCTGTAATCAGCTCCAGCCCGGCCTCAATCCACATGAGCATAATCATTAGGGCGCGACCGATATGCATTTTTTTGAGGCCGATACCGATTATTGGCAGAAAAAAACAAAAAACATACAGATTACCAATTAATCTGCCGATTATTTATTTAAAAAAAATATATATATAATGCACAAAATTAATCCCTTCCCAAATTCCTTTTTCAATGAGTGCCACTTACGCACAAACTTGTCGGGGGCGGGCTCTCTGCGGCTGCTGCCCCCGGCCCCAGTTCCAGTGGCGGGTCTCTGCGGCCGCGGCCCTCGGCTCCTCATCGGGCGGCCGCCGCCCCCAACCCCAGTTCCAGCGGCGGGCTCTCTGCGGCCGCCGCCCTCGGACCCTCGTCGGGAGCCACGCCCCCTGCGCGGGGGCTCTCTGGCGGGCTCCCCCCGGCCCCTTGTCCGGAGCGGGCTCTCTGCGGCCGCCGCCCCCGGCCCCTCGTCGGGTGGCCGCCGCATCGGTGTGAATGTAAGATAGAATGTTTGTAAATTATGTGATTTGCTGACGACTAGTACAGCGTGTACCCTCATGGGCAAGAGACCCATGAGCCAAATAAGGACAAGCGGTATAGAAAATAGATGGATGTTGCCTTGGCATGCCCAACCCGAACAGTATCTTTGCAATACTTGATGGTGTACTTTACACAATATAAAAGCTGTTACAAATGTGATGCAAGTCTTGTCCCTGTCAACAGTGTGATGAGATGCTTCAGAAATGCGTCTCACCAAGCTTGCAGCTGCAATAAGGTTTTCTCCAGGGCCTCTTTAAACTGCAATCGTGCAAGATATCCTCACACTGAAGAGTAAGCGTTCTTCTGTTTGAACAATTAATTGCTCTTCCCTTCCACAAAGTCACTTTTCAACATGCTGAAGTGCCAGATGTCCCTACACTACAGAATAATGACAATTTATGTTATTTAGCGAGGGCGCTGTTGAGCCACAGATTTCATTAGGATAGTTAAAATATGCCAGATGGAAACAGATGCTTCACAGTCATTCATTTACACCCTCACTAAGGATTTATTTAAGAGAGTAGAATGCACACAGATTTATCAAAATCAACTTTATTTACTTTCTTTCTGGCAGTAAAGAAACATTTATACAAAAATAAATAAATTCCCATAAATAGTATACATTTCAAGGTGATTGGATATCATCAGTGGACTTCACACAGACTTGCTGTATAGAAAACATGAACATTTTTGTGTACATACTGTAACCCCTGATTTCCTTAACTTTCATTTTGCTCTGCATTGTTTCCCCATCCTGGCTCTTTTTGCAGCTTTTCTGTTTTTTCCAAACTCTACTTTCAGCATTCTTGGGCTCGTGCGCCGCAGTCTTCACGTGACCTGGTGCAATTCCTTTCTTGAAGATCTGCTGCACATGATATTCACTCTGCCTTTCTTTTTCTTTCGATGCACTCGATCTTCCGGTTTTCGTCTTTGTTTATCCTTGAGAAAGTGAGAGGGGGGAAAAGTTGGGTATAGGCCAACACGCTAATACAAAACATCTGGAGGAGTTGGTGTGAGTTTGTTTTCCCAGCGCCTTGTGAAAGAACTGTAATAGCATGCTGTTTCTTTTGGGAGCTCACATGCATTTGATTTTCAAGAGGCTCAGATGATGTGATGTGTGTAATGTGCATCCATTAAAAATTCACTCCAAAGTTGGAGTTGTTATGTGTGTGCCGTACCTCTCCCAGCATCTAAAAAAAGCTTTGGCCAGCCTTCCCTCGGTGTTCATGCAGATCTTTTCAGTGCCATTGTCTGGCCTGCTCATAGTCACACTGAAGAAAAAAGACAAGAAACCGAGATTCTAAGTCAGAGCAGTACAAAAAAACAGAAAGCTCAAGCTTATATTTACTCACATGAGTTCTGTTTTATCACACCCGGGTCTCTTTTCAAGCACTTGGAAATCTGACATGTTGCCTCTGATGAATTTGATTGTGTTGTGGCATGAGCAACGTCCAGGAAAGTCATGAGCTGCAATCAGGAATGTTTGGGTGTTGTTAGGAACAAACATGAAGAAAAATTCCCTTTTTACACTTGAACTTACCTCGATAGAGCTGTATGCAAAATCCGGCCACAACGACCAGCAGGAGAGCAAAGCTGTTCACAACCAAAGCCATTTTTCTGTCCCAAGATCCTCACAAGAGCTCCACTTGGAAGTGTAAAGAAAGGAGTGGGAGGCTTCTGACATCCTCCTCCTGTTTTATACTGAGCAGCAAGTGGGTTTTTCCCAGAGTCCCTACTTTTTCCCGTCAAGCTGAACCTAATGCATGCACTGGAATTTCCACACACTCCCCATGGAGACAAACGCGGGAATATGGCAAGCGAGAAGCGAAAGTGAATCGTCAAGTAATTATGTGAATTCCTGAAGCAATTGCTTTTAGTAGTAAAGCAAGTGGGTTGAGTTAACACTTTTATGTGGATTTTCTGGGCAAAGCCAACATTAAGTAAAATGACCTGTTATAAATTAGCCTATTTGTGATCTAAGTGGAATTGAGGCAATATTAAATATAAGACAAAAACACGTTAGTTTTGTTGCAATTCAACTTATTTTAATGTAGAAAAAACGAGTATATTTTCACACCGACGCTCAGTTACAGTTACTAAAGTCAACCACAGAATAGTTTCACGTGTGTAGAATTGGTGTTTTGCACCAAGATAGCACTTAAAGGGACACTTTACTTATTGATCCATTTTTAGCAGCAAAAAGTTGCTACTTTTTCAATAATTAATTTGGTGACGTGATTATTTTTTTATGTACATTTAATAACTTTTAAACCATTGTTAAAATGAATCGAACGCCGGCATGTTTGTTACACGTGACTAAATAACCCGGATGTTTACGTCACTAGTGTGTAAACGCTACACTATGGAAGCACTATGCAACGCAGCCGTGCATCTAGCGTCAAACCCGGAAGGATTAAACCTTATCGCTTCGAGCCAACACGACAAAATAACACTACCGAAGGAAAGTCTGCCTTGGATGTGAAAGTTGTGGCGCCAGATGGTCTTTTCGAGCACAAAATAAACTTTGACGAACGAGTGAATCAGGCGGGGGGTGAGTGGTGCTCGTGCGGGAGCTGCAGGAATGGACAATCCGCTAATGAATGTGTGCTGTCTGGAAATGAAAGAACTCGAGGATCGGTTCCTTGCAGACAATCTCAACTGCATCCTGGAACATCAGACATTCAACATGGCAATACTAAATAGACATTCTCAGGATAGCTTTGGTTGCGATGAAAGATGTGAAGAAGAAAAGTCTTGGAGGAGCAAATATCCAACAGGTAAAGTGACACACAGTACGAGCAATGCAAAACGTGTGGAACTGACGAAATATTTCAGGAAAAAGAAAAAATAGTAAAATTAAATGTATCGTCGTTACAGCACCCAACCTCCCCTAGCTGTTTTTTTTTTCTTTTTTGCGTAGCGTCCCACTGCGGTCAGGCCAGCCGCCACTCGAAAAGACGAAGTCAAGCCAGCCGCCCCAACGATTGTTAATACTGTGCATTACGGTAACGTGCCGACGTGCCCCTGCGTTGGCCACCTTCAAATGAATTATGAAATAAAACAGTCCGTGCAGTATAATAACCAATGCCCCCCCACCCCCGAAACATGCCTACCTTTCGCTTTAAATTTGCGGGTTTTTCCTTGCCGACGCCTTGCAAAATTTTGCAATACAGTAAGGCATAACTGACGTTTGTGTCTTCCTCGTTGTTATGTCTGCGTGAACTACTGTTCCCCAAGCGAGTATACACACTAGTGACGTCACCACTTGGGGGCGTTGCAACACGGAAGTACTTCTATGTTGAAAAAAGTTAAATAAATCAATATAGGAGTGTATTCTTCAGCTCTTATGCATGTTTCGTAGCTATACTAACTATTTACTGCCAATCAAGCCATACATGTAAAATTAAAGGAGCCTTCCTTTAAATTATCGGAAACTGTTTATGACAAGCCTAGTAATTACATTTTAATAATAAACATATATGCCTTCCATACAACAAGAAATGTTAATTATTTGTGATATTCATGCTCATGGCTTATACTATAGGTGACAAACTGCAGTCATTGCGGGCCATAGTCCTGCAAGTTTTGAGGTTTCCCATTTTCAATGCAGCTGATTAATATTTAAAGACCAAATGTGAAATAAGGTTGGCCAACCATGTTTTTGAGTAATACCAATGGCTAAACCATTGTCAGCATATTTTCGTTGTTTTTTTTAACGCAAGCCTTTCATGTTCTTAGTTTAACCCATAGCAACGCCCTTGACAACGAAAACGCTTTTCTTCGACAATCTTCGGAAATTTTCGGAAATGACGTCACACCGGGAAGTTGCGAGAGAAGTCGGCCATTGAACTGCATTGTTGCGTTGCTACTCGGTAAGATGACCCGGCGATGTGTGGCGATGTATTGTTCTCAAGCTAAAGAAAAGTTGTACGAGTGGCCAAAAGATAACAGGGCACGTAAATGGACAACTTTCGTTCGCACGAAGCGAATGAATTTCACGCCATCGTCGAGGAGTGTTCTCTGTTACAAACACTTCGAAGATGCCTGCTTCCTCAACCGGTCTGCTTATGATAAAGGATTTGCAAAAAAGTAAGTGTGATTACAATTATTTTGAAAACACGTGGAATTTATGGATAGATCACTGATGACTTTGACAAAGCAGAGTTGCCAACAGTTGTGGAATGAACAGTAGAAGCTAGCGACGTTAACCGAAAGCTAACGTCTCGGTGCTATTCATATCAACGATGAGTAATAATGGCAGTGAGACAAATTGTTCTGGAAGTAAATTTCAATAGGTTGGCAGCATTGCTTTGTTGATGAAAGAACATGACACGTCCTTTTGGAAAACTGCCAATCATATGTCAATCTTACTGCATTTTATGAGTTATTAAATAATTAAATATTTGGTAAGGCAGGGTTAGATGAAATGTGATAGTATTTATTTATTTATTTTTTTATTATTTATTTAAATGCTGGTAGGTTTTATAGGTTTTATGAGCGAAGCATATTTTTAGTGTCTCCTTATGTTTCTGCAGGTTATTGCTCAATGCAACTGCTGTCCCAACAATTCACTTGCCTCCACAAGACCAGCAGCAGATTCAAAATCCACCTGCCCAGCGTGCAGCAGCAGCTAACCGAGAAAGGAAGCGAGCCGTAGCTGAGGCTATCGCCTCTGCAGCTCCCTCCGAACAAGAAATGGCTGATTACGAGGGTCAGTTATTGCAGGATGAATCCTGTTCAAACAGCCAAGATGATGAAGTTATGCCACCACATAGTGTGGATAAAAGTAAGTTAGGTGGAGTTGTTTTAGTCACTATGTACTTGCATGATTCAAATGTGTTGGATGGCCGTGATACAGACATTGAAATGGTGGCCACTGAAACAATGACTGCCATTAGTGATAATCATATACATACGTTGATTATAAAACATGTTTATCTTTTCAATTTGTTCAGTGATGCAGACATTGAAGTCTTGTCCTCCACGTGAGAAATGCAAGAAGAGGGCAAATTACCGGTCCATTGGTATACAATGCAACTTGGGCCAAACAGAACCCAAAAGGAAAAAAGTCTGTATGTCACTGGTTGACACAGATAGTGAAGAGGAGAGTGACATGGAAAAGGACAGTCAACACATCCCAGAGCAAGATGTGGAATATATTGCAGGAGAGGACAGCGATGAAGATGAACCAAGTTCATCAGACGATGAAGTGACACATGTCAGCTTTGAAGAAATCCGGTAAGATTATTATAATTATTTTCATTGTAAATGAGACTTACACAAATTGACATTTATAACCCCAAAACTGAAATTGGCCAAATTGACAAGAGCATAATGCTGTACAGATAATCAACTTGCCTTTTCAAGCTCAATTGATTCACATTTGTCTCCTAATGGTAATTGTGCATTATTGAAATATATTTGCAGGAGCAGTGAAAGTGAAGACCTTCACAAGCAGCGGAAGTACTTGGTGTTTGAGTCCTCCCTGATCACCCTCTTGGCCGTTTGTGTCCTTTGCAAAGGCAGAAGCACCTGCTACCGCTATGTCAAAGGGACACTGGTGAAGATCCAGGCTGTTTGCACTGTTTGTGGGAACAAGCATCAGTGGTGTAATCAGCCCTTTGTTAGAAACCTGCCTGTACTAAACGTCCTCCTCAGCTCAGCAATCCTGTTTGCTGGATGTTTGCCAAGCAAGGCTTTAAGAATATTCAGGTAAACATAAGGTTGTTATGAAGCCCAAATGCTGAAATGGAACAAATTAAATATAATTGTGACCTGTCCATATAATGTTACACTTTTTGCTATGATACATGGGCTGTGAATTGAAAAATCAACATGTATTGGTTATATGTTTTCAGATTCCTAAATATTCAGTGCCACAATAAGTGGGCGTACTTCCACCACCAGGCCACGTATATCCATGAAGCACTGACAACCACATGGACAAAGAAGCAGTGTGCTCTTTTGAGGTCCATTAAGGAGAAGGAACTGGTCCTTGGAGGAGATGGAAGATGCGACTCCATGGGTCACTGTGCCAAGTACGGGAGTTATAATTTGATGGAACTGGACCTCAACAAAGTGCTAACTGTTCATCTGGTGCAGGTAGGTATAATCTTGTGCGACTACCATAGCCAATGAACTCCTTTGTAGATTATATGCGGCATAATTATGTGACCATTATTTTAATCTTATGACGCATATTACACTTATCTCTTAGAATAACAAGACTGGAGGAAGCTATGGAATGGAACTGGAGGGCTTGAAAAGATGCCGTCAGGAGTTGGAAGGCTTCAATGTGAAAGTTGTCATCACTGACAGGCATTGCCAGGTGGCGAAATGGATCAGGGAGAATTGGACCCAAGTAATCCATTATTATGATTGTTGGCACGTTGTTAAAGGTTAGTTTGTTTCAATGTTTATAAATACACTACTTTTGGGATTATGTCTTACATATCACGCACGTCATTTCATAAGTTTTCATATCGTATTATATATACAGGTATGTGCAAGAAACTTGACTCCTTGGCCAAAAAGAAGAGCATGTCTGTCCTGAAGGATTGGGTACAGAGTTTGAAGTGCCATTTGTACTGGTGTGCACTTTCCTCCCAGACACCAGAGGAAAAGAAGCAGAAGTGGCTGGCATGTGTGGACCATCTGCAGAACGTGCATGATAATTGTTTACATCCTCCAATTACTACACACAAGGCATGGCTATTACCAGGTATTTTTTTATTCTTAGAATTGTTGCTAGTTTAACCTGAAAAATAGAAATATTGTCATACCTTGTATCTGTAGAACAACCAAACATCTGTCACACGCCAACTAACATTTATAACAAATTAAGGAAATGAAATTCATTTGAAGGTACTGAAGTCAATGTCGCAGTGGTGGAACTCCTGACAAAGACCATGTTTGTCAACGATGTCATGAAGATGTCTCACCTCGGACAGACCAGTGGTGTGGAAGCTTTTCACAGTGTGGTGAATCACTTTGCCCCAAAGATGTACAACTTCTCGTACAAAGGAATGAAAAGCAGGTGCGTTTAAGAAAACTTTGATATGTATGAAATGGAGACTATAGTGATGAGGGGGTAAAGTAACGTAAGCACTTGCTTCTTTGCTCCTCTAGATGGTGCTCTTGGCTTAAACATAACAGCTAGTGCAATGGAAATTTATAAAATTTCCACTGCATCTGTTCAACCAAAAATGGCATTTCGAAGAATCAAAAAAAAAAAATAATGTAACGTGCTTCTCCAAGCGTGATTTGTCCATAACTAGTAGAACATATGGATGAAATGTAGAACTTTGAGATATAAAGCTATTTCATCACAATTTGTTAATAAGGCAATTTTTGTTCAATTCCAGAATCATTCTCGCTGCTATGCATTATAATGAAAATGCTGGGAGACCACAGAAAGTGGTGAAGGAAGGAATACACTCCTACTGCATCGTTTATCCCAAATATAAGAGTGGTGGCTATTCTCTGAGAAAGATATTGGTGGATGCAACTTATGGTAAGTTATGAAACAAAAACAATTCCAGGCAGATGCATTACTGAGTGTAACCCATATGTCGCCCAAATATTTATCATCCCATTTTTTTTTCTTTTTTTGTAGACTATGTGAATGACTGCCTTTCAGAGGTGATGAAACTGATTGACATTCCAAATAAGTACAGAACCGGTGATGTGGTCGTCGACCCACAATTTCTTACAGCAGCAGTGAACAGACCGGACAAGTCAAATGTTATTGCTGAGCACCATACGAGATTCCTCAGGAAATAAAGAATCACATTCCTTGTATTAAGTTGTCCTCATTTGTTTATTTTTATTATGATGTAACTAGTCCAAATCACAGTTCTGGAACATTTCTCTGTGAAACACGAAACCCTTTGAATACAGCTGACTCCTCTTCTTCCTGGTGGTGGAAAATGTGCCCTGATACAAGACACTGCACATGCTGGAAGCACAACACGGTTGTCCAGACCAAGAAACTTCCAGCACCAGCGCACCAATTGTCTGTCGGCAATATGTCTATACTTGGCATCCTGTGGCCCATCAAATGCCTTGCCTCTGTACTGCTGCTTGTAGGTCATCCATGCCACCTATAATCCATATGGGTCCAGGCACACAGCATTGAATCCAGGATGATCAGTGATGCAGTCCAGTACCTGAAGTGTTCCTCTCCTTGTAGATGCACAGTCACTACTTCTTGAATTTTATGGCAGCAGACACCTTCTACAGCTGTAGGCATTTGCTGGCAATTACCACAAGTACACCTGAAATTTATATATATATATATATATATATATATTTATATATATATATATATAATTAGTAAAATACTGAGTGATGACACCATGAGCAGAAATGTTATTGAACAAGTGTATTCCTGTACCAATCACTCAATAATTCTGTTGTTTATGAAAACATCCATCCATCCATTTTCTTGACCGCTTATTCCTCACAAGGGTCGCGGGGAGTGCTGGCGCCTATCTCAGCTGGCTCTGGGCAGTAGGCGGGGGACACCCTGGACTGGTTGCCAGCCAATCGCAGGGCACACAGAGACGAACAACCATCCGCACTCACAAGCACAGTTAGGGACAATTTGGAGCGCCCAATTAACCTGCCATGCATGTCTTTG
This sequence comes from Festucalex cinctus, assembly GCF_051991245.1. Lineage (NCBI taxonomy): Eukaryota > Metazoa > Chordata > Actinopteri > Syngnathiformes > Syngnathidae > Festucalex > Festucalex cinctus. Next base: position 23,255,606 of record NC_135416.1, on the reverse strand, counting down.
GAATGTGGGAGGAGACCGGAGTACCCGGAGAAGACCCACGCGGGCACGGGGAGAACATGCAAACTCCACCCAGGAAGGCTGGAGCCTGGACTCGAACCCAAGTCCTCAGAACTGGGAGGCGGACGTGCTAACCACTCGTCCACCGTGCCACCCTTCCTCAAATATATAACATCTAAATAATTTTTTCATACTTTTATTTGTTGGACACTTTCAATCATTCAATTGTGACCCTATATGGTATTTTATGAAATTACTTTGAATGTATGTAATTTATGAAATTACACATTTGGTCTTTAAGCTCATCAGTATGGGTGTGAATTGCCTAGTACCTGACGATTCAATCCGTATCACGATTCATAGGACTCGATTCGATACCGATTAATCCTGATATGAATTTGCAAGTCGATTGTTGCGATTTTTTTACTCAAATTTAGAAATACCATTTAGTAAACTTATACATGTAAGATTTATATGAAAATGTAGCTTTTATTGATCTGAAACTTCAGTTTTATAACTGTGCGCCACTGTATTTAACAAACAGGTTGTGACCTTTTTCATGTTAGAACAGCATTGAAATAAAATATTAAGGCTTAATGTTCCATTAATATAACATTCTTCCATGCTTAAGGTGTGAAAGTTAGACGTTTTGTTGAATATTTTTTCATCAAAAATGGATGTTAAAACAATCGATTCGGCTGCCTATTGAATCGATTCGAGAATTGCGTGCTGTAGTATCGCGATATATTGCCGAATCGATTTTTTTTAACACCCCTACTCATCAGCAAGCTCTGCAGGAGCCTGATAATTATCCTGATCATTGAATCAGGTGCGTTGGAGTAGAGAAACCTTGAAAAAATGCAGGACTCTGGCCCTTGAAGACCGGATCTTGACACATGTGGCTCAAACTAGAGGCCACTGGTATCAAACATGCGGCCCGCGGGCCGGATCAGGCCCGCAAATGAGTTTAATCCGGCCAGCGAGATGATTTTGTAAAGTGAAAAAAAATAATAATAATTGTAATGTCGGACTAATTCATCAGCCGGCCACAATCAAAATTATATATTATTAATTTGTAATTTCACAAGCAGTTTGTTTAATTATTATTATTTATTTTTTTATCATACACCGACATAAATGTGTTAAATAAGACAGAAATTACACAAATAGATATGACAAGGATTAACGTCCTTATGTCATTAAGTGCGCCATGCAAAGCATTCTGGGAACAATATATATATATATATATATATATATATATATATATATCCATCCATCCATCCATTTTCTTGACCGCTTATTCCTCACAAGGGTCGCAGGGGCTGCTGGCGCCTATCTCAGCTGGCTCTGGGCAGTAGGCGGGGGACACCCTGTACTGGTTGCCAACCAATCGCAGGGCACACAGAGACGAACAACCATCCACACTCACACGCACACCTAGGGACAATTCGGAGGGCCCAATTAACCTGCCATGCATGTCTTTGGAATGTGGGAGGAGACCGGAGTACCCGGAGAAGACCCACGCGGGCACGGGGAGAACATGCAAACTCCACCCAGGAAGGTCCGAGCCTGGACTCGAACCGGAGACCTCAGAACTGGGAAGCAGACGTGCTAACCACTCGACTACCGTGCCGCCTTATATATATATATAAACGTGTTATTTTTCGGAACAACATTATTACAGTTGAGCTCCGTAATTTAGGGCTGGTCCACAAATCTGCGTATAAATGATGGCAATTGTTTTCAAGTTATACACCGTTATTTTACCGACGCGGCCCACTTGATATTAGATTTTCCTCCTGCGGCCCCTGAGCTAACATGAGTTTGACACCCCTGCTATAGGCAAATGCAATCAGGGGAGGTGCAATACTGTAAATGACATGTATACATTATATAAATACATACATCAAACATCCCACATAAGGAACACAAATGAAACATAAAACATTTCCATTAAAAATCCAACAGTTTGCAACACCATTTAATTAAACACAATTTCCAGAGATATTTTTTTAGTAGATAAGAGATTATTTCCAGTATTTATGTATTTTTGTTATGCATTCACATCTCTTTGCATTAAAATGATCCCTGTGTCTGGGCACAATGAATAAACACAATGTTCAATATACCATGCAACTCCACTTCACTGTGTAATGTAATCATATTGTATATCTTAAAACCAAAAGTCATTGCAGCTTATTCTATTGAGTTTCCTCACTGAAAGTAAGTAAGTAACCACTGAGGAAAAACCTGTCAGCAGCAAGTTCCCTTTATTTTGAAATATGAGTGAACAGGACGAGTCGGCACAACCCAGAGAACCTGCGCAGCATTCGGCATCTCCCCCTGATTGCACGTGCAATTGCCCTCTGACGCCGTGCTTAAATGCTTTGAATGAAATTTATTTATTTATTTATTTAGTCATTTATTTATCTATTTATTTAGTCATTTATTTATTTACTCATTTATTTTTTAGTCATTTATTTATTTATGTATTTAGCTATTTATTTATTTATTTAGTCATTTGTTTATTTAGCCATTTATTTATCTATTTATTTATTTAGTCATTTATTCATTTGTTATTTAGTCATTTATTTATTTAGTTAGCCATTTATTTATTTATTTATTTATTTAGTCATTTATTTATTTATTTATTTAGTAATTTATTTATTCATTTATTTATTTATTCATTTATTTATTTAGTCATTTATTTATTTTTTTAGCCATTTATTTATTTATTTAGTCATTTATTTATTTAGTCATTTATTTATCTATTTATTTATCCGTCCATCCATTTTCTTGACCGCTTATTCCTCACAAGGGTCGCGGGGGGTGCTGGAGCCTATCACATCTGGCTTTGGGCAGTAGGCGGGGGACACCCTGGACTGGTTGCCAGCCAATCAGTCTATTTATTTATTTATTTATTTAGTCATTTATTTATTTATTTATTTATTTATTTATTTATTTATTTATTCATGCATTTATTTGTGTAGTCATTTATTTATTTATTAAGTCATTTATTTATCTATTTATTTAGTCATTTATTTATTTAGTCATTTATTTATTTATTTAGCCATTTATTTATTTATTTATTTAGTCATTTATTTATTTTGAATTTGGCAGTTTTGGGGGTATACTGCCAAGTCGAAATGTTATTCAAATGAGGGAGGCGGTGCGAAGCGTCTTGGCTTGGACTCCGCTGTTGCAAACTGCCTGTCATTGGTCGAGTGAGCAGCTCGGCGAACAAGGAAGTCTCGCCGGCTTGCAATGGAGAGCTCCAGCAATGGACGACGATCGGGTCCACTGTCACCAGAACAGACAGTGGGCAAGATAGATTTTTTTTATATTAATTTTTATTTTCACTTTTAGTCATTTATTTATTTATTTATTTATTTATTTATTTAGAATTTTGGCAGTTTTAGTCCTCCATAGGTGCCGCCCTCGATCATTTCACACATTTCAAATTAAACAGGACATGAAACATGATGGGCGGCACGGTGGTTTGAGTGGTTAGCACGTCCGCCTCCCAGTTCTGAGGACTCCGGTTTGAGTCCAGGCTCCGGCCTTCCTGGGTGGAGTTTGCATGTTCTCCCCGTGCCTGCGTGGGTTTTCTCCGGATACTCTGGTCTCCTCCCACATTCCAAAGACATGCATGGCAGGTTAATTGGGCGCTCCAAATTGTCCCTAGGTGTGCTTGTGAGTGTGGATGGTTGTTTGTCTCTGTGTGCCCTGCGATTGGCTGGCAACCAGTCCGGGGTGTCCCCCGCCTACTGCCCAGAGCCAGCTGAGATAGGCGCCAGCACACCACGCGACCCTTGTGAGGAATAAGCGATCAAGAAGATGGATGGATGGATGAAACATGACACGTTAAAAATGTTTTCCATTCCCAAATGTGAGAGATGAAGAAGCTTCTCTGGAAGCTGTAACACAAACTCTTCTTTGTGTCAATTTTACTGTGGTGGATAACTAATAAAACACACTCAGTTGCTCCTCTATTTGTATGCAGCAACAGTGTGAGCTTCTTGTCGCTTCCTAATTGGTTATTGTTCCGTTAGATGTTGCAATCACAGAGTCCGTGGCTCACCCAAACTCAGTCAGCCACACACATAATAATTTGCAATCCAAAATATGGAACCCATTTAACATTTACAATTGTCAGCGTCAACTGTTTTCTGTGCAGATCGGGGAGGGGGGAAAAAAACACACTCTTGGCACAAACCCCAGACCGCAGGAAAATCACTCAGCAGAATCGCTCAGACATGCGAGAATCAATTAGTCAAAAAATATATTTCTGCCCAATCATGATTCACTGTTCATGAATTCAGTCATTCGACCATTTCTTTGCAACATGTCCCTTGTTATTAGCTGGAAAACTGACTTTGCTGTAAAGATGTTGTAATATGGAGCCTGCATCTTGCCTAATAGCCATGATACCTGCAGAATAGTGGCTTTGTGTTCAACTGAACAAATTTTAAATCAAGTACATCTGTAAGTAAATTGAGATGAGATCATCAATTCCCGTATATAGTGGAAATTTATTTTGCTTTGTGTTGCAAGGCCAAATAAGCTTCAGTTAAAGTTGAACAAAGCAGTGTTGCACAATATCAACGATCCTGCAGCAAAATGTACTGCAGGCCGGTGGTTTGTGTGTGCGGGGGTGCGTGTGTGTGTGTACGCTCTGCTTCCTTTTCCTTTCACCACATTGTTGGACGTGTCCTGCACAATTCCTGCCAACACAATCTCCCCCCCACCTCCCAAGACGCTCATGATTGCCGTCACAGTACTTCAGGGAAATCGAAATAAAAAGTGGATAGATCACATGTACAGGACATGGATTTGTTTATTCTTTCTCTTTCGCTTACAATTTTTACTTGCCACGAACATACGAGCACAGCATGAGGCAAAGTTGTTTTCAAACATTCTTTGGGTGGTCTTGTTCTACACTGTGTTTCAGTTATTCAGAAAATGATTCCATATCAGTTTTGAAAAGTTGTTGAGTAAATTGAGGTATGGTGGAATGAATTTGATTATTAGAGGAAAAACAAAAAAAAAGTGGAGTTGACTCACACCAGGCTGTCACACAATTGGGCAGTCAACCACTCCACCAAGTTGTGGTTAAAGTGCAATGATAGCTCACATGTTGCCTGCCCATTCAAAGTGAGGGATTTTTTATGCAGCATGTCCACAGCAATCGAAGACGTCCTTGAAGAAATGCGACATGTAGCTGGAGCACGTGCAGCGGCCCTCGAGCATTTGCGTACCATCCAGTGACGATGACCTCGCAGGGGCCCGTGGCGAGGGAAAGGGGCCGGCTGAGAAAGCGCTGTGATGGCGCCCGTATCCTCCTCCAGCATATTTGAAAAACAAGCCAAGTCTTCATCATCCTCATCACTCTCCTGCATCTCGCTTATCGTTGGAAGTCTTTTCACGGTGGAGAACAGACACTTGGACTTCATTCTGCACTCAGAGAAATCCTGATCAGAAGAAATATCGTTATGATGTCAGTTTGATTCAAAACTGGGCTGAATGAAAATCCATACGGCTGCTATCAAAATTGAATCAACAGCACCACTGCTGGTAGCAGCTAGGAAGTGCACTCATTTTGCCTCAATTCCTTCCATCCATCAATTTTCTTGACTACCACCCAGGGGCGCAACTACCTACTTTCTGAGGGGTATGCAGACACATGAAAGCCCCCCCCCCCCAAAAAAAAATAAAATAAAAAATTACTTTGTGAGGTTTTGACACGATGGCAGTAATATTACAGCACGTTAATGACAACATTAAAACAGCTTAAAGGGAAATTGAGTAGTGTTTTTTGATTTTGAATGTTCATTCATTGCAAAGCTTTTTTTTCTACGTAATCACTAGTTATATTACATAGGTCGACACAATCTTTATGGTAATTGCATTCTATTAGTTCACCACTAGATGGCACTAAATTCTACACACTGTCTCTTTAATAAAACAAACAAACAAACAAACAAACAAACAAACAAAAAGATATATACAGTAACAAATAACAGCAGCAGCACCCAGTGCACAACGCATTCTCTGTAGTGAAAATATGAAATTATGAGATTTGGAGAACTGTTTGTACTCTGTTGTTGTGTCTTTGCGCCAAGTTTATTTTAGTTAACAAAAACTAACAAAATAACTAAAACAAAAATTCACAAAACATTTTCATTAACAAAATAAATAAATAAATAAATAATTTTATTTTATGTTTACAAAACTAATTACTGTATAGTGAAAATTTTCTTCGTTTTCATGTTTGATATTTTAATACATGAGCCTTTGGGATTGTTTTAATTGTGATATTTAGTATATTTATTTCTATTTTAAGCAGAATGGACTCGATCCACAAATAGCCGTGACGTATTTCCGGGAAAATTTATGAGCGTACCGCCCTTTCCGGAAGGGGCAATTGCCATTTGTTTTCCTTCAGAGAACCTCACCAGTTGTCAGCGTTTTGGAGTATATTTGCATCATTTTTTCCTTATGAGTGTGGTTGCGTGCATTTGACAAGGCATTGAAGAAGAGGCGAGACGACAGTACATCGAGCAATCACTGCTGTGTGCGCAGATAGACAGCCTTAACTCTGCCTTGTTTTCTCCCCACTTATGCTAACGCTAACCACCGGGGAAACTTTGTGTTAACTTGTTAACATCGGCAGGGATAACTACTCGATCGCACAAGGGCGCCGTTTGTAGAACCAGAGTTGTATTTTGGAAGTTAAACTTTGTTCATGTGCCTGTATGTAGTATATTCCCATGCTGCCATTTTATTGTATTAAAAACATGAAAAATTTATGAGTCATTATTCTTTACCACTGAAAACGCTGTTGGGTTTCCATAGTAAGCACGTTTCAGCATGTCACCATGGGCTGACATGAAAAAAATAATCCGCAAGGAAAGGCATTACATCTGATTCAAAATATTGACGACGTCGGTGAAGAGACGTGGCAAAGAGGAGCCTACAGACCAGAGCGGGTTGGTTGGTTTATTGAACATATTAACACATTACAAAATATAAGTTGAAGTTAAAATTAAAAAAATTGAAGAAAGAACATAATTCATTAATGTCATAAATTACATGTTCAAAAGGAGTAGGAAGAAGAGCAATAATTGATCTAGTCCTACCTACTCCCTATTCTATCATGTTAATGTACTAATTAAACTATTCTTACCTAATAATAACGTATCATTAAAATAAAAAAAAGAAAAAGAAATAAATAGAAATGGAACAATAAAAATCTTAGATGTCATTAACAGTTAGCCGGCAGGTTCCATCTGAAGATTCAACACCTCACCTATACACCGTCTGACTGGAGAGGGGGGCGTAAGATATTTTGTGGACCCGTAGAGGAGCTACAATACGTAATTTACATTAAAAAAAAAAAAATTAAAAAAAAAAAAAAGGTTTCCTTGCTACTCAAACGGCTTGTAATTCCATGTAGTAATCATTTTAAGCAATTGTGTCATTGCTAGAGCTTAAGCCGTCAAAATTCCGATTCTGGGAGATCTAATTAGTAGTTTTTAAATTCTGATAGACATAGTGTTATAGCAAGGAGCGGCCCCTGTTCTTTTTGAGTGGGCTAAGGATTTAGGATTGGAGTTTTACATCACTTTAACAGTGAGTTCCGCTGAAGTCTCCCTGCACCGGAAGGGCGGGTGCGCTCATCAGGCAGTGAATTGTGTATATAGTCCATAAGAACGTTTGAAAGTGTCGCACACAAGTGATGTCTTGTATCAGCAGCCAACAGAAAAGCACCTTCAGATGACATCGCTCCTTAGGCGACAATTTTGCGTGCTTGACTTTTGGCTCCAATGGCTCATCTCGCCTGCTTTTTCATTTAACTCAGCTGAAACACACAAATTCGGTAAGAAAAGTATTTTTTTTTCCATTTTACCATGGTGTTTATTAAATCATTGAAATAAATTAATTATCCATCCATCCACCAATCCATTTTCTTGACTGCTTATTCCTCACAAGGGTCACGGGGGGTGCTGGAGCCTATCTCAGCTGGCTTTGGGCAGTGGGTGGGGTACACCCTGGACTGGTTGCCAGCCAATCGCAGATAAATCAATTAATTAAATTATTTAATTTTTTAAATTTTACATTTTTTTTCATTAAATTAATTAAATAAATCGCAATCATCAAAAACTACTCAAACTATATATATATATATATATTCCTAAAAAGGAAAGGATATATATATATATATATATATATATATATATATATATATATATATATATATATATATATATATATATATATATATATATATATATATATATATATATTTTAGGGGTGTTTAAAAAAATCGATTCGGCGATATATCGCGATACTACATCGCGCGATTCTCGAATCGATTCAATAAAAAAAAATCTAATTATTTTTATTTTTATTTTATTTTTTTTAAGAGCTCAGAATTGTTCATTCGGTAGTCTTACCGATTCAACGTCTTATCATCATTGCCTTTTTTTTTTCTTCTTTTTTTTTTGTGTGTGTGAATCGATTTTTAAACTTCCATTTTTAATGGAAAAATATTCAACAAAACGTCTGACTTCGGGTTAGGATTCACACCTTGAGCATGGAAGAATGTTACATGAACAGAACATTAAGCCTTAATATTTTATTTTAATGCTGTTCAAACATGAAACAGATTACAACCTCTATAAGACTGAAATTTCAGATAAATAAATAATACATTTTCATATAAATCTTACACTCTACAAGCTTACTGATTAGTATTTTCGAAATTTGAATGGAAAAAAAATTGCAACAATCGACTTATAAATTCGTATCGGGATTAATCGGTATCGAATCGAATCGTGACCTGTGAATCGTGATACGAATCGAATCGTCAGGTACTAGGCAATTCACACCCCTAATATATATATATATATATATATATATATATATATATATATATATATATATATATATATATATATATATATATATATATACACACACATTACATTTCTTTTAATTAAATTAATTAACTAAATCACAATCATCAAAAACTACTCAAACTAAGCATTTTTGAATTAACTAAAACTCATAAAAACTAACAGCTGCCCTGAAAACAAATTAAACTAATTCATTTTTTTTTTTTTTAAAAAAGCGAGAGAAGAGGAAGCGGCAGTCTTTTTTTTTCTTTTTTTTTTTAAATCACACACAAGCTTACTTCACCTAAGCCACATGGGTCTCCCAGGCGGAGGAGCGAACCCACGCCAACCAGCACCAAAGGCAAATGACGGTTCCACTCCTCCACCTGGAGCCGGAAGAGGCGACAGTCACGGAGCAGAGGAGCCTAAAAAATTACGTGCCTTTGATCATTACACGTGCTCCAAATAATTTGACTCCCATCGCTTTGGCGCCCCCTTCTGGCGCAGCGCCCCTATGCGTGCATATCCTGCATACCCCTTTTTGCGCCACTGCTACCACTAATGCAATTTCGGGTTGTGTATGTGCTGATGTCCATCCCAACTATTCAGGCTCACATTTTCACCTGTTGACAAATAGTCTTCAATTTACATGAGAACTTAAACCTAAGAGTATTTGGGGGAACCACCCCACAAACATTAGTGATAACTTGTAATCCTAACCCAAGAATCTCTTGAAATAAGAACCTCTTGACTGTAAGGAATCTTTATGCCTACAATGCTGCAGCATACCTCAATACAGATATAACAAAAATATGGAAATACAACTACAAAGAGATCTCGGTTGCTCAGCAAAGACATTTTAAACAGATAAGCTTGGTTAGTTGGGAAATGCAACGATTTTGAAGGTACAGTCAAAATTAATTTCAAATGAATGTAATGAGCTACACTCAAGGACGTTTGTATTTGCAGTTATTTTGTCGAGCATTAGAAAGAAAAATACAGGTCTCATTCAGAAAATCTAATCTAACAGACTCACCAATGAAGTTCTTTCGCCTCCCCTTGATCCAGGTCAGACAATCCATTTGCATGTCAGAAGACCCATGAAGTTGCCATTGCTTCCTTACTTTTTACTTTTCTGCTTAGGTTTCACCCAGGTTGCCTGCAGTCTGTGGATGGACGCCTCAGAATATCTCAGTAAGCATGTGGTGTTAAGTGTCAAATAGAGGTGTGCTGTAACGTTCAAACGGTCAGCGCATAAGCCAAGTTGGGTACAGTAAGCATTTGGAATGGATTAGCCTAATTGGGCTAACAGCGACAATAATAGCTTTTAGAACATTGCAAATATAACTAAAGATAAGTGGTCTGACGTTACAGTGACGTTTATTACAACACGAAAAAGCAATTTAAAACAAAACTGTTTTCAAATGTGAAATCCACATTTATATTTTAGCACAATGATACATGACAGATCCTTTATATGTATAGAGAATATGTTGTCCTAACACTTTGATTCCACTTCACCTCATTTAGGTCACGGGTAAACTGAAGCCTCATATTAAAATGTATTTTCTCCCTTGGTACCCTGGTAGTTTTGAATAAAAAAAAATCTTGACCTTGTCCCTATTCCTCAAGTTCTTGTTCAAAAGCAAAAATAAAGCAATTGGCTTAATTGCTCAAATACTTATTAATTAAAGTAATGAATGGGCACTGACATGTGGTGAGGTTCATGACTGGTCCTCCAGAGTGAGATATGAACCCAAAGTAGAAGGTAAGGTTTAGTGCCTTACTCAGAAAGTGAGGTGGCATTTCTCAACCAGTCTCAAACAATCTGCCTCTATAATGGTCTTCTGCATTTTGGTTCAGAGCTATTCGTCAATCAGTATCCTTCATCAAGACATGTCCTTGAAGCCAAGTGCTGCACTGAGCCACTGCCACAGCCACTCAAAACATGAACATGACACTACACATTAAGCAGACTGCACTAATTTAGGCCACATTTTCTCTAACTTGTAAAGTTATATACCAGTAATTTGTAGTGCATACACACCTGGAAAATGACTAATAGTAATGAACGAGTCCGAGAATTCCTGTTGGGGAGTATGATGACATACCATCACAGTCTGACAATGTACAGAAACATCAGCATGATTAGGCAAAATCTGAATGCATAAGCATTGATCATGCTATGGAGTAAATCAATATTACACAGGCCACAATAAATACCCTATCTAAAATGTTTTTTTCTTATAACAAATATACGCTGTATGTACATGAAATGGTTTAAGTGTCGCCATCTAATATTAAACAATCTAGATGAGCGTAATGTCAGCGTTGAAAAAATTAAAAATTTGATTAAAAAAATTTTAAAAAAGCATAGCGTCAGGTATTTTTTAATCTGAATCAGGCTTCTTACAAATATGGATAAAATCCGATATTTGCCCATTTGACTGCAGTGTAAACGGACAGCTTGGATATACCCATCAATGTGAGGCTGATCTCATCAAAATACGTCAGTCAGTATACACACCCATGTTTGCCCAAGCACACACACACACACACACACACACACACACACACACACACACACACACACACACACACACACACACACACACAAAATCTGTAAATCTAAACTACAGTGAAAACATTGACCAAGCATTTTAATTCTTAAGTGGTAATTCTCAACTTGTGAGTCAGAAGCCAAATGTGGGCTGTAGTATTATTTTAGGAAGGTCGTGAACAAATATTGAAACAATCTGTGAGTCTTTGGTTTATGACGGTTCCAAACAGTGATGCTTAAAAATATAATATACAGTACATGATTTCAGAGGCTATTTCTTTCTTGTTCTCAACTTCTACAAAAGTGGGTGGAGATTTTGGAACAATAGGGTGCCACACTGCCAACATTTGTCAACCACCGTTTTAAACATGGCCCATTAAGGAAAATAGTTGCAGATATGGCAGCCACTAGGATAATTGGAGCTTACCGGCATTTGACAATTCTTTTGGACGCATTATGTAAAATGTCTTAACTCACAGAAAGGCAGTGTCATTATGATTTAGGAGCCTGGACTGTTCCATAATGATTGAGAGAAAACAACTTCTAGCTTTATCCAGATCCTCGGTTTCTTCTTTGGCAAACACATCGCTCACTAAATGCAGCTACCCTGAAACCTTTGCACAGTATTTATTAATGTGCTTATTTTTACAAAGACATTCTCCATAAAACCACTTTTATTATGTGTTGAAGACATTAAAGCCTAGATGGCAAGAAAACAGGCCTCCTTGTTGACTTGCCCCCCTTGCAACATAATGTGAAGCAAATATTCTTGAGCTTGGGTTTTAAATTGGACACTTAAATGATTTTTAAGTGATTCAGTGAATTGGTTCAGTTAGTGCAAGCTAGTGCTAAATCCAACTAGTCACTTCTGTTTACAATACTTAATCATCTGGGCTTCTGTTATCCTCCATTCTGGTTGTTAGTATGTCAATGAATCAAAACAAAGGATAAACCTGTTATAACATTTGCCATAAAAAATAGGAGCACCTTTACCTTTTTAAACAGGCAGTAAACAAACCAATGAACAAGAAATACTCAGAGTCATCGTATAGCAGTTTTATTTTATTTTCATCAGTTACTTCAGTTCCCAAAATATTTTACTGAAAAAGTTGGGAGCACCAGTGCTACTAGTGCAAAAGTTAGTGTAGAGCAGTGGTGTCCAAACTAAAGCCCGGGGGCCATTTGTGGCCCGCCGTCCATTTTTAGTGGCCCGCGACATGTGCTAAAAATGGCATTTGACTCAGTTCAAATAAAATAAAAACAAAAATGTTTGGAGATGGGCAAAGTAAGAAGGTTAAAGGTTATTTTAGTTAACTAAAACTAACAAAGTAACTAAAATTCAAAAAACAATTTTGTTACCAAAATAAAATAAAAACAAAAATGCTTTTTAAAAAACGAAAACTAACTGAAATTACCTTTTATGTTTACAAAACTAACAAACTATAATTATAGCAAAAATGTACTAATTTAAGTCTTTGGTGTGATTTTAGTAGGTTTATTTTGAATAATGACGTTTGAAAGTATGTCACTCAGAAGTGACGTAATCTACCAACAGCCAATAGGAAAGCACCTTCAGATGACGTCGCTCCCATGGTGTTTTTTAAATATTGCGCACAAGTAATACACATTGAAAATAAAAACTAATACTAATACTGAAACTAACTAAAACTAAACATTTATTACAGAACTATAACTAATAAAAACAGAACCACCCTGAAAACTAATAAAAAATAAATAAAAATATTCCAAAACTATGATAACCCTACTGCCATATTACAAATAAAATGGTTTATATACTGTAGCATTCTTCTAAATATGCAAAAGCACAAATAAATTATTTGTACAATTTTTAGGACTAAACGCAATTTCTCTTCATAACATTATGTGGCCCTTGCGTCCTTCTGATTTTCTGTATGTGGCCCTCAAATGAAAAAGTTTGGACACCCCTGGTGTAGAGCAATGAAGCATGAATATTGCTTATGTTGTATTGCTTACATCTAACACTGTAACTTCATATTTTATGGGTCTAAAGTTTTTTCCCCTATTTTTTTCACAAGTTATTTTATTATGCTATATTTTTTATTACTATGCATGTTCAAAATAAATTTAGGGAAAACAACACGCTGTCCTTGATGCTCAGACAACGCATATGCATCCTGATTACATCATCATTGCTTACAAAGTTGAACGGGGTTAATAAGATTGAGTGCTCACATAGCCACTTTCTCCGAGCAGCTTACTTACTATTTTGTTTCGTGGGCGGTGCACGCAGAAGCTGCGGGGTTTTAGTGTGGGTTCAAAAAACAGACACCAGAATACAGGTAACTCGATTTCACAGTTTGTGCGCATGTATTTCCGCCTCACAGTGCTGAGGTCGCACAATCTAGTCCAGGCTTCGGCCTTCCTGGGTGGAGTTTGCATGTTCTGCCCGTGCCCGCGTGGGTCTTCTCCGGGTATTCCAGTCTCCTCCCACATTCCAGAGACATGCATGGCAGGTTAATTCGGCGCTCCGAATTGTCCCTAGGTTGCTTGTGTGTATGTGTACTTCGCCTACTGCCCGAAGCCGGCTGGGATAGGCTCCAGCACCCCCATGATCCTTGTGAGAATTAAGTGGTTTAGATAATAGATGGATATATATATGCCTATAGGTAACTGTGGAAAGCTCAACATATGGCTCTTTAACATCACGCAAAATGGCAGCCAACGTGTCTTTGGTCTACATTGAAAAGTTTGCATTTGTATTTATTATTTTTGGGGTTGAGTTTTACAGTTGAATTTTCACATAAACATGTAAACAATTATTTATTAGTCACATTTTTAAATCATATGATCACTATTCACAATCTTAAAAACACTCAAAGCTGCAAAGAAACAGTTTCTCAAGAACTTTTAAAAGTAACAAATGCACTTACTAGAGACAGATACATTTGTAGCATTGTTTTTATTTACAGTGACAGTGGTCTGACAAGAAAATTCATCGAGTCATTAAATCATCTGTAGAGCCACTCAATATACAATTGTAATGAATTTCCACACGTGTTCTGTACAGTGCACATTGATTAAAGAGTTGCACTCTCACAGCACCAGAATATACCTGTGTATAATTCTTTAACTTAATATAGATAAATAAAATATAAGTGAACACAATCAACACCAGATATGCGGAGCAATATTTTATAACACTGCAGCAAACTTGTAGAGACTGATTTAAAAAAAAAAAAAAAAAAAAAAAAAAAAAAAAAGGAAAAAAGAACAACACTGGTCATAGTATTAATAAATACCTTGAAGTGAAGAGCACTAACTAGTTGCTGGTCATCATCAAGTCTCTATTGTGTAATTATTCTTGTCTTAAATTATTACATTCATCTTGAGGGCACTTCAAAACAGGCAGCATGAACCAGAGGTCAAAGTTCACGGAAAATGTATTCTCTTGTTTTTTTTATACATTTCTGTTGCATTAACAAAACTAAATTCCTTCATCTGTCCATCAATACATTTTTCATACGTTTCCACACGTACGTGCTGGAAACAACTTCAAGTGACACATCCATGCAAATTACAAGCTCTGTATGGATTTTATTCAACTCACTAAATAAATTAAAAAAAAAAACAAAAAAAAACAAACAAAAAAAACATACAAGCAAAATGTTGATAAAAATCAAGCTGTTGCCAAACAGTTTACTGACCTTTCAGCTCATGCAAGATGTTTAATGGTCGTCAATGCTGTGATACCAGAATTATCACTGTTCCTATAAATTACTTCAATTTTCTTTTAGGATGCATTAAGGAAGAAGCATTGGAAGTCCATTCACGATGGCATGTGTGAAATGAAAAAAAAAAATTATGTGCCAATCCATGAACTGACAAAAAACAAAACTCAAAAACCCAAACATCACACTGTACCCAAAGTAAATCCCCTTCTATAAATAACTGAAAAGTTAACCTAACCAGGCATGCTTAAACGGCTCCTCATCTGCGGTGTCTCTTCACCTTAATGTTCCTGGCAGGTGCCTTGATAGGCATACTGACTGATCCATTCTCCAGTGATTCAGGGGATGAAGCTAGTGGGGGAGATGTAGGATCGAAAAGTCCTGGCTCTCCATCAATATTTGACTTGAAGGGCCCAGCAGAGGAACATTTCAGAGGACTGGAAAGAAAGAAAAAAAAACACAATGCAAACAAAATAATTAAAAAATTTTTTTTTAAAAAGACAAAAAAGGATGACACATTGTAAAAAAAAAAAAAAAAAGTTACTCAAGGGTTGAGGAACGAACTCATGACCTTCAGTTTGGGAGACAGCCACTCTAACACCTGAGCCATGCCATTCGGTGTTTGCCACTAAGACACTGATACCCTGATTTGCTCCCAATAGACCTGACAGCGCCCTGCGTCACAGCAGTCAGGTCAGCCACTGGTGTATGAATGTGCGGTATTGTAAAGCGATTTGGGGCACCATATGGTGTAGTTAACGTGCTAAACCCAGCAGGGCTCTGAGATCTACAGACTTGGGCCAACTCGTGGAACCCAGAGTTCGAAGTAAACATGGTGAAGCTGCATTTAGCTGTTATGCTGCACACAAATGGAAGAAAGCTGCCAACAGAAGTGAAGTCAGCCCTGAGTGCTTTTAAATCCAGGTTAAAAACTTTGCTTTTCACATACTTTTGATGAAGGTCTTAAACAGTTTTAAATCCTGTTTTTCCCTTCTTCTTCTTCTTCTTCTTATTATTATTATTATTATTATTAAAAACATTGATTACCCAAAATATAGCTGCAGCCCTAAAACTACAGTGATACCTCGGCTCACGAACGCTTCAGCTCACGAACTTTTCGCCTCACGAACATTAAATTCGCGAGAATTTAGTCTCTGCTGACGAACTACTTTTCGGCGGACGAACCAAACCACGCGGTCGAACAGCACCACGGTGGCGGCCACGAGAAGCTGACGCACGCTCACGGCGTCCCAGTTCGTCACCCCCTTTCTTTTAGTGCGGACGCGGTTTGTGTTTGATAGACATTTTGAGTGTACTTTTGCTATTATGGGACCGAAAAAGACCCCACCACAGGCTAGTGTTAAGCCTAATGCTTACCAGCGAGGGACGGCGATTCGGCGGCGCGTTTGCATTGTAGAAAATGGAGTTCGCGCCACTAAAAAAAGCGAAAGTGCCATCACGTACCTCAAAAAAGGAGAAAATCGTGCCACGGCTGTTTAGTCCCAGGAAAGAGGTGAAAGTAGTTGACGGTGCTCACTTGTTGACTCGCTAAAGTGCTCCACTTCCTTGTCACCAAGGGACACACCTCCTCCGCTCCGGTGAGCACGAAAGCGCGAATGAGCGACAACCGTTCCATAAACACTCTACGCGGTGAAACGCTCGCAAATGAAGTAAGTCTACCATTGCTACCATCCTTAAGAACTACCATCACAAAGGTAAATAAAACGACTTTATTATACAGTACAATTTATTTCTTTAATTACAATACAATAAAAAATAATAAAAATAAATAATAAAAATAAGGTATATTTTTGTGTAGTTTTAAGGCTTATTTAGTAGAAAATTATGTTTTATAGGGACCTGGGAACGGATTATTCTCATTTTAATGGTTTCTTATGGGAAATAAATGTTCGGAAGAAGAACTTTTCGGTTTACACACACTCTCTGGGAACCAATTAAGTTCGTAAACCGAGGTATCACTGTATTCATTAAGAGGAAAGATCTCAAGCTGCAGCTGTTCTTGTATGGCAGCAGCATTTTCAAAGTGAATGACCCTGTAACAAAAATCACTGTCCTGTTATATTTGCACTTTAGAGCTAGATCATACATTTTCTTGCAGTCTCCTCAATGAAAGGAAAACATTTTGAAAACTGGAAAATTTATATTGGGCATATTTTTATATTACAAATTTTGCAAAAAAAAAAAAAAAATCTTGTCTCGTCTCATTCTCATGGACACAGTCTCGTGAGACATTTCTTCTCGTGGGATTTGTGTCTCGTCCCATGCTTCGTGGAGATATATTGGCAAAGGGATGATAGAAAAGGTACTGCCAGGTGGGGGGCAAAAAGGAAAAGGAGATTTTGGGATGTGGCGAGGGAAGACTCGCAAAGAGCTGACAATTCACACAGCAGATGCAGAGGACAGGGAGATACGGAAGAACATTTCTCGGTCAATACGGGAAGATTCTGTCTATTACGGTACCAGTATATAGGCAGCTATTGCGTTTCACATAGCTGCTAAGCTAAACTGCAATGCGACACTTCTGGGATTGGGAAAATTCACATACAGTATAAGTGACATGTTATTTCAACGGTTAACGGGAGGAAAAGTTGCGGTTAGTGTGTTACCTACCTGCTGGGTGTGCGTGGGCTACTGTTGTGTCGGCGAACAGGCCGCAATCGGGGTTCAAAAGAAAAACCTTCTTTTAGACTGTCCAAGACTGAAGGAGCCACATAGGTGAAACCCTGAGAAAAATCAAGGACATTTTCACTTCAAAACACAGACAAATGTTATCATGTTACTCACTACTAAAACGGTGAAGAACAGACTAACTCTTGGTGAGAAAATAACATTTTGCCAGTTACAGTATCAAAATACAGTAATTTTTCAATAATATAATCAGGGGTGCACGTAAGCGGTGCGCTGGTGTGCATGCTAGTAGAAATAGTCATGTGTGCGCCGATTTCACTGCCTCAGTGCAACTTTGCATTCCAACTAGAGCTGTCAAAATTAATCGACAAGTAATCTATCAAATTAATCGACAACTATTTCACTATTTATTAAGGATGTAACGATATCCAAACATCACGATATGATATTATCACGATATGAAGGTTACAATACGATAATTATCACGATATTGTGGGGAGCTTGGAGATACAAAAGAAGATCACAATATTGTAAAAAATGAGCTCATACAACAAAAAAAACACACACACAATATTGTGTTTATTTATATTACAGCAATGAAAAATATCATATATATAAAAAAAATATAATACTAATACAAGTTCACAAGTATATTATGTTCCCCTTCATCTGACCATTATCATGGATTTAAACATAGAAGGGCCAAAACATGCCTTGCGAAAATTAAACTGCCCTAAAAAAACTAAAAAATGTTTATAGTTGAATTAAGGATTTAATATTATTTTTGAATTTCAGATGCACTTTAAATCTTTTCTGTTACAGTTAATAAAGCTACTCTTTATTGTAAGTTGGTCCATATTTCTTTCTTTGTTATTCTCTTATACGTTAACGCGGCTACAGTGTTATGCAGAAGTGTGCTTATAACAATATTATAGACAAGTGATACTACATATAGTCGTGTGGGGGGGTTATTCTTACTAGGGGGGGGGGGGGGGGGGGGGGCATGACAGACAATAATTGAGAAGCACTGGTTTAAAGTGACCTTAAACCTTGAGACTTTTTCTGTATAATCTCCATGGCAGCCATGTGCCAAGTGCGTGTGTCTGCAGCAAATATCCATGCGGTAAACATAGACAAGAGCCACACATTGTTCTGGGCGGTACAAACATGCTTTTAAACTTATAGACTATAGTTTCGAGGCAGAATTTTTTGTGTGGACCAATTTTTAGCCCTACTCACAGCAAAGGTGAGCTCTCCACTTATGCCGAGTGAGGCATCGTCCGGACTGTCCACTGGTGTCTGTCTGGTAAACATGGTGTCAAATTGGCTGACATCATCATCAGACTGCTATATGGACAAAGAAATAGTAATTCAAATACAACAATCCCATTAGAGAAACCAAAAAAAAAGTGTAGCGAGAGAATTACTAGATTAAGGATTTGAAGTGAACGAGATGTGACAGCAGCCAAATGCCGAATGTTTCAAATGTTTTACCAGCTGTGGCTTGTATGGTGGCTCAATCCTCTTATTTAGTAGTTCATCCCATTTGATTTGCTTGAAGAACGGATGTCCCTGGAGGTGGGGGAAAATTACAAGAGCGTGTTCAGACTGCTTTAAAGCCCATTGGGAGGAAAAGCAGTTCAGAGACTGGATGAATGGGATGGATGCATGGGATGGATGAATGGGATGGATGGATGGATGGATGGATGGATGGGTGGATAACATCTCCTTAATATTCCTTTAAAAAAAAATAAAAAATTGACATTTTGATGCCCTTAGCAGGCATGAAAATGCCACTTACTTTGATATCAGCACAGTCTGCTTTACTGGATCCAAGTCTTTGGGCTGGATTTTTCTTCAACAGCTGAAAAACAGAAATCAGATTCAAAATGTAATATTTGGTATATATGTTGGTGTATGTTCAAAATCAGCCCAGGACAGCTGTTGCATCAATTTGTTTTTGTTATTTACTAGTTCTGTCAAACGATTACAATTTTTAATCTGATTAATCACACTTTTTAATTTTAATTAATCACGATTAATCAGCTAAATTACTTGCGTAACATAAAATACAAAATACCATAATATTTTGACATTAACGCATTTTATTATCTGAATGTCATTTGCAAACATTGATTAAATGCATGTAAGCAATTGCATGCATGCTTGTATTGCTCAAAACATAAAAGCATCATATCGATTGTTTGCAATTCAGCAATTATTAATTAATTAAACGCAAATTACTTTTGTTTTATCTAAAGTCCCGACAGGGTGTTTTTAAAGCGAAATTTACCACCGAGCACACCAACTGTGTTGGTAGCTGTATGTGCGGGCAATGTTAATACACACGATTGAGACGGCTCTGTGGCAATGTGCTCGCGGCCATTTATTTTCACTCTTCACAGTTGCTTCCCCAGGTCACAAGAGGGCGCTCAAGGTTAGCGCATGCAATGAATCACTACCATAACACCAACTGGAGTCACCCCGCTCATTTTGGAACAACAGGCGTAGGAAATGCCGTGCATTGACCTAATCACTGACCTGCGCAGCCTTCAATGTAACCATCCGCGGTTACGTCCAAGGCTCAAGTGCGGGCGAAAAAAATAGTGCTATTAATATGCGTTAATACGTGATTAATGCAACATTTTTCTGTGATTAATTAATCTATTAACGCTTTAACTTTGACAGCCCTACTATTTACAAAATAAACGTCTGCCGATTATTTGACTGTCTTTGACACTTTTATTTGGTTGGCAGCTTGTGTGAATAAGACCTGCCAGATTTTTAACACCAAATTCCATGAGATGGACCTGTGTTTAAACCAGATGGCCAATAACAAAGTACAGTGAAAGATGGTTTAACATAAGGGATGGATGGATGAAGAATTGTACGGTATTATGTTAAGTTTTGTTGTCAAAACATTGTGTTTAATGCAACACTCAGTGGATATGAAAAACAGCTTATTGACTTAATTCCCTCTTGCAGATCATTAAAAATATTTAGCGACGTTAGTTTCCCTGAGTTAACATTAAACTGGCTTGTCAAGAAGGCTCAAGTGAATTGATTAAATTGATGGTAGTAATAGACAAGTTAACTGAGGGACATGCTGACAAGTGCACGAGTCGAATGTTAACACAAATCCATCTTAAAAGACTGCTGGAAACCACTCACCACATGCAAAACACTGTTGACTCATTAAAGTCAAAATGCCAAGTGTAGGGTTTTCTCCTCTCAGTATTGTTTTGACAATTATGGGCATTATTACGTTTATTGTATGTATAAAAATAACTCAATACAACCAACGTGGTGGCATCTGCATGTGTTTACAGACCTTCTTGATGAGGTCCTTGGCATCGATGGTCAGATAGGGAGGCAGATTAAGTTTACACTTCAAAATCTTATCAATGGTCCTTTTTCGGTTTTCTGATGTGAATGGTGGCTAGGGAAAAGGAAAAGAAGACATTGAATTGAAGCATATTTATAGTGACAATCACATAATGAATAAATAAAGTTGTGCTTGAAAGTTTCCATACCCTGGCTTGTGTTATGTAAACTCTTATGAACAGAACTGTAAATGTACAAAAGCTAAATGTTGCTTAATTCATTTGCTCCCAAAACATATAAATATGTTCTACTTTAAATATTACCACTGCCACAAAGACATTTTTATGGGGGTTTTTTATGCTAGAGTATAAAGAATGCTTTGATGCAGCCTCTGGACTGAAGAGAATGGTTGATGCAATGGTAGTTATTACAAAAACGGCCAGCAGGTGGCAGCAGAGTATGAGATCACCCAGGGCCATGTTGCAACAAGCTGTTTTCACCACAGTTTTAAACAAATTTGTGAATAATGATGAAACTTAATGCTAATTGCTGCAAAACGGAAACAGAAACACATTTTTCCCCTGATGAAAGAAGAGACTTTCTTTTGGTAGGTTGTAGGTTCCATTTTTTTTTTATAGCAATACAACACAATATATTGCGGGCCTTGCAAAATCAGTCAAAATCCAGTAAAAGCCGGGAGCGAAGGGGGTTGTGCTGAGGTGAAAATGGCTGAGAGTGAATGAGTTAATGACACAAAAATGCTATGAATCATCACCAAAATTCACATTCACATCTCTACTCATGTCAACTTGCACAACTGTAGAAATTGGTGTTTTGCAAGCTAATGTAAATGTACCAATCAAGTTGGTTATTTATTTATTAATTCTTTTAACATATGTACTCTACTATAGGTCTGTCACATTCGTGGTGGTACAGTGTTGTCAGATGTCATTGTACAAAATGTTCCCAAATGTACGATAATATAAGCCTTTTAGTAACCCTGGGCATTGGTGGAACATTGTATGATGGACAAAAATCTTTTACATTAACATTTTAAACTCTTTTAATGTTTGATAGCATAACCTTTATTTGCAATAACTGCATCAAACCGGCAAAACCATTGACTTCACCAGACTGTTACAATCTTCATTTAAAAAATTTTTCCAGGCCTTTTATAGGCAGCCTCTTTCAATTTGTATTTGTGTCTGGGGGTTTCTCCCTTCAGTGTCCTCTTCAGGAGGTAAAATCCATGCTCTTTGGGGTTTAGGTGCTGTGATTGAGTTGGCCAGTTTCCTTCCAGTTCCTCCCCCGATGCCCTGTGGGTTTTGTAAGGCCTTGTAAACACATAACTGGCAATAGCCAGATTGATATTGTGATTCACTCAAGGAAGTTCTCCACACTATCAATCAGTGACTGCTCCATGGTAATTTACTCGGGAAAGGCGGGACATTCTGTACAATAATTCGAGCTGATTGGACGATGCGGCATGCCGCACGTTTGTTTTGACCAATCAGGGCCACGGATGAAAGTGTCGTCTTTGATACAGCTAGAAATGCACAAAGCGCCTCTCACCGTTCAACATTCAAGGAAACGGTGAGTAATTAATTGCAGCGTCCATTCGTCCATGTTAGGTTTGTTTGTTTTCCCCGGCTTAAGCCGGTGTCTGCGCTGGCTTCCTGGTTTCGTCACAGCTGCATATCCTGCCCCAAACACAATGTCGCTCTGTGATTGGTCCGAACCATCGGTGGAAATCAACAGGCTCGGTACAAGATGTATTCTCGGGAGTTTGTGAACTTACAAATTCCGCGAGAATTCATCTTGCGAGAGCAAGGTTAGTAAACGCGCAATAACCCAGATATGCCCTTACTCTGCTTTTTAAAAACCTTAGTAAGAGCCCTAGGTTACCCCTTTCATAACAGGAATTTTTCCTCTTATAAACGCATTCCTCGATTGGTGCATTGTTTTTCGCTGTGCACATGCTCTCTATTTTCTTCTTTGTTGTCTTGCGAACTCAAATAAGCGAAGAAGAAAATCAAAGCAAATCAAATAATACTTTATTGTCTGACACAATTCTTGGTCAGACAATAAAATGGTCTGGTCAAAGAAATTCTTCTTTGACCAGGCTCTCAAACACATTGGCTGGGAATGTGGCAACGAGTAAATTTTTTAATCAGATTAATTACATTTTAGAATTTTGATTAATCATGATTAATTGCTTAATTAAAAAGGCTTTTTTAATCAACATTTTTTGCCCACCAAATTTAAAGAGCACCTGTTATGTGTTAATTTTTTGACATTTAATGTTATGAGGACGACTTCAAAAAAAATTTAGCCACTGCACATGCTCATCCTCCTCTTTTTCTAATCAGTTTATTACTTGCATAATTTAAAATGGAAAAAAAAAGACCCCAATAGTTTGACATGAACAAATATTCTGAATCTCATATGCAAACATTTATTAAATGCTTTACCTGAATGTAGCTAGTTCTGTTTATTGGTCAAATACAACCTGTGCTACCTTAACGTAGCCATCCGCTGTCAGCTAAAGGAGTATCTGCGGTCAAAATGAATAGTGTGATTAAGCTGTGTTAAAACGTCATTTGTTAGTTAAGGAATTAATTAGTTAACGTTTTAACTTTGACAGTACTGTTATGAAGGTAATTACTAAATGTGAAGGTGTATGACTGATGGCATTTTGTTTATTTTCTAGCCCTGATGGTGTAAGATGTTTGTGTACAAGTCAAAAAGGGATCACCAGTAAATCTTTTCAAATTTCACCCATTGCTAACTTGTTACATTCATCCATCCACATAAATTTTTTTGTGGATAAATGGTACCTTGGGACTGGGGAGAGACATGAGCTATACCCCGGACTGGTCTCCAGTCAATCACAGATTAGCCGCAGATCAATATTTTTTCTCTTCAAGCTTACAACCAAACCACTGACTAATTATCCTATTCAGAGTTCCTATAACATGGACTGTTCATCAGCCAGCTGCAGAGCGATTGCGAATGGGCTCAGCTGAAGAAATTCAAACAAACAACATTGCTATTTCATGATAGGGACAACACACAGTTGCCAGTTACCATGTTCTAAATCTCAGTTACCCTCTAAAACTGTTTCACCTTACCGATCCAGTCATCATGTCAAACATCAGGGCCCCAAGGCTCCACCAGTCAACTGCTCTGTTATGGCCTGACCTTGTAAGGATCTCAGGTGCCCTGCAACAGAGTATGACACAAGGACAGTGAAACAGCATACGACTGGTTGTTCCCAACAATGGACCCATTAGTAGACATGCTATGGCCCAAAAAGGCGGACACACTATAGTATATGGTGAAGTAAGATTTGGAAATGAATTGGAAGTCTTGGCTCGTGTGTCTTGCATACTATTTAACATAAATTTAAATGGAACTTAATAATTTTGAACACAGCCTTATCCCAAATTATTACTTCTAGCAAAAAAATAATGACAATTCTAAATAAAAAAATGTTTAAAAGCGTGACAAATTTTGGCAATTTATAGCAAATCTAGCAGTCAAATATGTAATAAAACAAAAAGTAAAATAAACATATCTGTCACGTGAATATTAAAAGTTGTATACAGTCATGTCTCATTTATCTTGGGAGTTATGTTCTGGATCATGTCTGTAATAGACCAAGGCCGGGAAGTAGTTACCAATATTTTATTGGACTATTTAAATACATTGTAAAGCCTACACTGCATCATCACCAACAACCAGTATGAGATAAATGTGAGGTGCAAGTATTATTTTTGTCCACTTGAGGTCGCCATTCACACAGTCTACACTGCAGTAACTACAACCCTTGGAAACATTGAATCACCAATCTCTAAAGATGTTCATTTAGTTGTTTACGTTTGTACAAAGACCAAATCACAGACATAATACAAAACTAAACACATTTCAAATGACAATGTTCTGGCTTTAAGAAACACTAAAAGTAATCAAAAATAAATAAATAAATAAATAAATAATGTATTTGTAGTAACGGTTACTTTTCAATTGGATTGAGATCCGGGCTATTAGCAGGGCATGATATTCACCTGTATTTTCCTTTAAGTCATGGGATAAGAAAAGTGCCCAAAATGTCAACGTAAATTTGTGCTTTTATTGAAGATGTAATGATATACATCCACCTCTTCAGTGCCTTTGGCTGATATGCAGCCCCATATCAAAGACGGTGGAAATTTGCACGTTTTTCTTCAGGCAGTCAACTTCAGAAATCTCATTGGAATAGCGCCAAACAAAAGTTGCAGCATTACCTCTTTGCCCAATGCAGATTTGTGATTCATGACTGAATATGACGTTATCCAGTATCTACAACTGCTTTTTCTCAGCCCATTTAACCTTGTTTTTTTTCTTTCTATTTAGGTGTTATTGATGGCTTTCGTTTAGCTTTTCTGTATACAAATCCTAGTTCCTTTAGGTCACATACGCCGACTCCAGTTTCCTCCCATTTGTCCGTCATTTGATTTGCTGTGCATTTTCTATTTTCAAGACATAGTCATATCCACTGTCTTGACGCTTTGATATCTTCATTTGGTATACCAGCATACTTGCCTTTAATCATGTTGTTTGAACTTGGTCCAGATTTTAGACACAGCTGACATCTGTTAACTCTTTTACTGCCACACCCACAGTCGGAGCCGATTTCGAGCATTTTAACTCATCTTTCAAGGCAAACGGAATGTTGTATGCTTTTACTACATATACAATGTGGGTACCAAATGAAAGATCGCCTTCCATTCTTCCATTAGAAAAACAAATATGTTTCTACCTTATTCCGTTCTTTAGTAATCACCACTTGAAAATAGGTCATTTGAGTGACATTAAGTGAAAATTGAAACAATAAGGAGAAAACAAGCTTTTTGTAAAAAGATACATTTTCTCCACAACAGACGACTTTGACACTAATATTTTTTGTTTAGAGATGGTCTATGAATTAGATTTAATGTGACAAAGGATTTTATCATTCTCGTCATCATTGAAAAAGTTCGATTTTGTCAGATTCCATCATGTATCACTGTAATTCCATACACTGGCAGCCCATTGAAAAGAACTACAATGCTGCCATCTGCTGGCCATAGTTAGTTGGTGTTTTTGATTCCACAACCCATTGACCAGGCAGCGCTGCACTTAGATGTTGCACTTCCGATTAAAAACAAACAAACAAAACAAAACAAAAAAAAACATAGTTGACGTCATTTAACGTTTATGGCAGCATACATCTTGATTTTACTAATCGTTATTAAACGTTTTTGATGGTCAAAGAGTTAATAACCAACAACTTTTGAAACGTGATTTTATTTATTTATTTATTTTTAAACGAATTTGATAATCCGCTCCTTTGTTTCAATTAACAACGCTTGCGTTAGTCAGAGCCATGATTCATGTCAGTCCAATAGGCGCAACAGCTCTCCAAGGTGTGATCACTGCACGAGGTATTAATTTTGGGAATGGAAATTTACATGACGATTCCATGAAGTGATTCTATAATTTTTGTTCCCCTCTGCATGGTCTAAAAATGTAACTGCTACTGAATACTACATTTTACTTTGTTACTGTTTTAATGTTTCATGATGCCTGTGATTTGCTTTTTTTTCTAACAAAATGTATTGTATATAAGGTTAAAAACATAATATATTATATTGGATATTTATATCACTAATGTTATTGGTTTGTTTTCATAATACATTCCTAAGGTTTTATTATGACTTTTGAGAACTGCACAATAATTTTCTCAAAATTACATTAGACCTTACCTTAAAAAAAAACACATAATTTAGCTTTATGAAAAGACCATACAACCCATTTAAAAATACTGAAATTGAAATTTACGTTTGAAATTTAATTGAATTTATTTTCTAGACAAGAAAATATAATTTGTTGCAATTCACAATGTAATTTTAATAAGTAAAACAAGTCTATTGTATATAAAAATAAAGCCAACTATATTTCATTATAGTGGTCTTTGATTCAGGTCCCTGGGATCAACCTGTAAAAATTGCTCCTCAAAATTAGAAAGTTGCTATACTTCTCAAATGTGGTAATTTTTGCCTTGAATTGATTTTACCCATGGTCTGATGAATAAGAAACAATGTAATATAATAATGAATCTGGTACTAGTGAGTGAGTGAGTGAGTGAGTGAGTGAGTGAGTGAGTGAGTGAGTGAGTTACTCACATGTACTCTATGGTGCCGCAGAATGTGTGTGTGACACTTCCATCATGAATTGACTCCTTACAAAGGCCAAAGTCAGTTAGCTTGATGTGTCCTTTAAATAGTAAGAAAAAAATAATAATAATTTGCATTCCCACTGCACTGACTCTGTTACAATAAAGATTACTCAATGGTGAAAACTGACAAATAAAAGTTGATGCCACATTAATAAAGTTACAGATATGCCTGACAAATATTTTCAGTACATTAATTCAAATAATGGAGTGGTTAAAAAAGCACAATGGCAAACAAACCTTACATGATATGATTTGGACGATGGTAATACTTATACAAATACAAAAAATAAATACATTAATTAAATCAATAAATAAATACATACATAAATAATCAAATCCATGCACCGTATACCGAAAACAATTTTTTGTCTTAATATTACCTTGGTGATTAAGCATGACGTTCTCAGGTTTGAGGTCTCTGTAAATAATTCCATTAGAGTGGAGGTGACCAAGAGCCAGAATGATCTCTCCTAGATAGAAACTGCCCAAGCACAAAATGGCTTGAATCAATTACCAACATCAAGATATAGACATGATTACTGAAAAAAAATCCCGTTGTGATGCTGTTTATCATGTAAAAGATAAATGCAACAGTGCAAATGGACCTATATCTCAGGTTGAGGAAAAAGACAAAAATAACGGTAAAATAATAGCTTGTGTTTTTTCTTGTACTACTGTTTATTTAAAAAAAATGTAGTACACTGCAACAGTGAAAATGTTTATGATTTGTATTCAGTTTTGTTTTTGCATTTTATAAAGCAGAAAGACAGAAATACCATCTGGTTAGCAAATTTAAATAGTAGCCTACTTCCTATTTTCTGCAACAGGATAGAGAATCCTTACCAAGCAGTGTCCTCCATAAAGATGCCTTCCTTCTCCAGTTGCATAAATAGCTCTCCTCCTGGGGACATAAAACTACACATAAGGTATAACAGTCCAGCTCTAAAAGCGTATAGTTGTAACAACCGATTGATTCAAATTTTGAAATAAGTGTTTGCAATAGAGAAATAACAAAAAAAAAAGTGAGAAAAAAACCTACGTAACAGCGGCCCATGGTAAAATGAAGAAAAAAGGCAATTGTGCAGTCTCTCTTAACTTTCATCATGAGTGACAGATGTGGTCAGCAAAGTTACAGTAGATTATTGATTTTGCTTGAGAGGTAAGCGGTTAAACATAAAAGACGAAATGCAGCCCTTTTTTTTTTGTTTATTTTACCTTTAGTTTATATTGGGAATGAACTTGTCAACAGTCGACTCAAGCCCTATTTCACCAACAGTATCTACTCTACTCGACAAAATCCCAGTTTCCACCGACAAATCTATCCTGCTCCACTGTAGCTTGTTTTTGTACCTACAGTGCTCCTTTGTGGTTCTTAAAAAAAGATGCCCGGCTTCGCAAACCACCTCCCGGGAAACAGTCACTATTAGCGACAAAGAGAGGGGAAAAAATGGCTTCCAAGCAGATCAATACTTGTACTTTTATAACAAACAAAGCACCAGGTACAATACAGCTACATTCTCCATTGTTTTTGTTAGTGTGTGCAGTGCATGCTAGCTACAGTCGCTGTAGCATGAAGCCAATGGTAATGTGAGGAGGGGCTCCCGGGTAGTGAAAGTAGAGACACACTTTTTTGATGTAGAGGTGAGTAGAATAGAGTCAGTAGAGTAGAGTAGAGTAGAGTAGAGTAGAGTAGAGTAGATACTGTCAGGAGAAATGGCAGAATTTTATTTTATTTTTTTACTTGAGGAACTGCTGATGCCAGTGATGGACTGACGGTGCATCAATACTGACGGAATGCCCACCTTTGTAGGTCGGTGCTAAAATAGCAGTGACTAAGTGACGACGGAAGGGCGTGTAACATAAATCGACAGACCGATGATTCCAGGTTGGTTCAGCTTGAAAAAAAAATGGTGGACTGGCAATGACAGAAGGTGGGCCATGGTGCCGATGAATGACGAACCCTACTTTTTAGGGTGATTTAGGGGGAGGGCTGTATTATTTACGGGAAATTAGGGTATATTTGAGTGTGTGTGTGTACGCGTGCGTGTTCTTGTACATAATACAGTGTGAGGACCAAAATACATCTTTATCCAGCGGAATGAGGACATTTTGGCCGGTCCTCACTTTCCAAGACCTCTTTTTTGAAGATCAAGACTTGGTTTTAGAGTTTAGATTTGAATTTGGGTTATGGTTGGGGTTAGGGTAAGGGTTAGGGTTAGGCAATCATTTTTGATGGTTGGGGTTAGGGTAAGGGTCTAGGAAATGCATTATGTCAATGGATGTCCTCACAAAGATATATGTACAAGAACGTGTGTGTGTGTGTGTGGGGGTGTGTGTGTATATGTGTGTGTGTGTGTGTGTGTGTGCATGCGTGATAACAATGATGAGATAATGGACTAGATAGACTTCAAGTTTGTGTGATTTGACCTGCGGCGGGCTGCTGCATTTAGGGTCTCGCTCAAAACCCAGAAAATGCACTTTTAGCATGTGAAAACATGCTTGAGTGACATCGTTACGCTGGTGCTGCCTTCCAGTATGTCATGGGAAAAAGGAACTCTTTCACACATGAACAGTCACAACTTAAATGGATCCACTTAAGACACCAAAACATGGTAACGTTTCAGTTTATGTGAATCAATGCTTGGTGGCACCGACCCAAATCAGTCTGTACTGTACCACCCAAAAAAAATAATAAGAATACATACTGGTACTTTGGCAGCCATCCCTACTTCTAAATAAATCAACAAGACCCATACTGGCTTCGTCCTTGATCTTAAGAAAATGGGATATATACAGTATATTGCTTGAGTAGGGCTCTCAGTATCTTACCACTTAAATACTCCAGTATGAGGTAGAGTTTATCACCAGTCTGAAAGGCGTAGAGGAGATCCACTATGAAAGGATGTCTCACTGTCTCGAGTATCTCCCTCTCTGCTCGCGTATGGGCTGTCTCTTTAGCATTGCACACAATTTTGGCCTCAATAGGAACATATGGGAGCCAAATGGTTAGGGATGAATTTGAACTGTTTCTGTTTTAGAGGAGATTAAAGATGTCTTCAAAAGTACCTTTCTGAGAACCTTCATGGCGAATATTTTTCCATTCATGGCACCTTGAACCTTCCTCACCTGAAAAACCTGTAAAGAAAATGTATGTTGCCTTGAGGTCACTAACAGAGAAAATGTGTTTGTGTGTTCTAACCAGTATCCAACAAAAGACATTTTCATTACTGATTAAGAGTTTATCAGATTTCTCACAAATGAGGTGTGATTGGAAATGGAAGGAAAACTTATTTTTTTGTTCTAAACCTCCTAAGAGAGATATAGGCATACATATTTGGCTGTTTGCAGCAGGCTGCTTTCACCCACACCACACACTGATAACTCAAGTACCAAATTAATTATTTTTAAATTAATTATTTTTACACTTGAACCACTTCTCCACCTTCATACAAAGATAGTTGAAAAACAGGTACAAATTACCAAAACTATCAACAGTTAATAACAATAATAATTAGGGATGGGCGAGTACCAATACCAGGTATCGGTATCGGGCCGATACCAGCCTTTTTTCAAGTACTCGAGTACTCGTGACGCAGACGAGTACAAGCGACCGATGGCAGAGGGGGAAGACATTAAGTGAGTCCTTCTTACCTGTCCTAGTCCTTAACTGGCACGAGCACCGGTTTGGAAATATTTCAAAATTGTGAATCTTAAACTAAAAAGAGTATTTTTGTGTTTTATTTTGAGCATTAACTATTGAAGAGTGACTGTGCTGTTTTTTTGTCAAAATCAAAGGAAATATATTTGTTTAAAAATATCTTTTAGTGATTTTTTTTGTTTGTCAAAATGTACTACTGGTATAGGCAGTTGGTATCGGTATCGGTGGGTACTGAGGGTCTGAGTATCGGTATCGGTCTGAAAAAAAGTGGTATCGAACATCCCTAATAATAATAATAATAATGATAATAATAATTCAGATTTATATAGTGCTTTTTTGGACAGTAAAAGACGCTTCACAGTGGATACTTTATTCACGTACTCACACATTCACACACTGGTGGCAATAAACTACGTAGATAGCCAAAGCTGCCGGGGGGCAGACCGATGTAAGCGTGGCTGCCTACGGCCCTTCTGACCACCACCAAACATTCACACCATCCATTAGGGCTGGGTATTGCCGCCCACCTCACGATACTATACGTATCACGATACAGCGGTCACGATACGATACGTATCGTGATACATATGTATGCCAATACTGGATCTTCAAGGCGATATGTATCCCGGTATTTCACATTCATTTACTTGCATTTTATAATAACAGTCATATATATACCTAAAGGATATGTTTATTATGCTGGATGACAAAAATGTTTTTGTTAGTAGCTCTTCTGGTTTACCACCAAGCGGCATGCCTGGTCTAAATATGTACGTACTGCAGAGCGAGGAGCAGTTTTCACAGACACACCGGGAAAATTTATTAATAGGCAGTAGCCGATATGAGTAAAAATATCAAAGTATTAAAATTACAGCTCTAAAATGTGTTTATTTGAAATATTTGGTAAAATAAAAACATTTTTTTCATGTAACACATTCTATTTCATTTTTAAACAAAATTTAAGAAAATTGGTACATTAAGACACATGTGCCATGTTACGTTTATAAGTAAATAAATGTTGATGTTCTTCCTCTGCTTTCATTTTTCTTAGCAAGACACGGTGTCCAATCACTGGTGAGCTATTTTTGCATTAATTGAAGGCAATTAACTTCAAAGACGCTGCTGGTTTTTATTTTTTTTTTAGGTACAATGCAAGCTGCAAAGGCAAACGTTAACCTATTTAAAGTTAACAAGCAATATCGATTCTGACGCCTGCGTATCGATACATGTATTGTAATGAGGCCCGCAACGATATATTGCCGTATCGATTTTTTGAGCACACCCCTACATACATGAATGTTTTGTTTTTCCAGACAAACCAATTGTAGTTCTGTCCATCCATCCATCCATTTTCTTGACCGCTTATTCCTCACAAGGGTCGCGGGGGGTGCTGGCGCCTATCTCAGCTGACTCTGGGCAGTAGGCGGGGGACACCCTGGACTGGTTGCCAGCCAATCGCAGTTGTAGTTCTGTATTAATTTTAAAGTTAACTTTTTATTTTGTGTAATTATTAGTGCTGTCAATGTTAAAGCCTTAGCTAATTAATTAATGACAAAAAAATATCGCATTAATCATGTATTAACGCAGATTAATCACACTATTAATTTTGACTGCAGATGATCCTTTAGCTTGACAGCGGATGGCTACGTTAAAGGTAGCACAGGTTGTGTTTGAACAATAAACATAACATGCATTAAAGTGAAGCATTTAATAAATGTTTGTGTGTGGCATTCAGAATATTTGTTCATGTCAAACTATCGGGGTCATTTTTTTTTCACTTTAAATTATGCAAGTAATTAACTGATTAGGAAAAGAGGAGGATGAGCATGTGCAGTGTATCAAAAAAAATTTGACGACGTCCTCTGAACATTAAATGCTGAAAAAATTAACACATAACAGGTGCATTTTAAATTTGGCGGGCAAAAATTTTTGACAAAAAGCCTTTTTAATTAAGCGATTAATCGTGATTAATCAAAATTCTAAGATGCGATTAATCTGATTAAAAAATTATCGTTTGACAGCTCTCGTAATTCATCTGTTAGCCATTTCATATAGAAAATAAATACACATTTGAAATAGATACATTTTTTTGCTGTTATAATCAGAGCTACTAAAACATCAGTTTTGCCATTCCTGAATGCCCAGATTTCAGATTACATAAAGACGATATTAAATATAAAAACATAAATTTATCGTTTATCGGTATTAGAATAGACCACACACAGCAGGAAATTATTGGTTAACGGTATCGGTTGAAATTTTTCATATGGTGCATCACTAGTTTTAGGACTTGCGACTTGCTTGCCAAAAACTTGGGAATAACTTGACTTGACTTGGGACTTGGTATTTAATTGACTCAACTTGATTTAGACTTGAACTACAGTCCTTTCACTTGCTGTTATCACTCATCTTCTTTCTTCAACAGCAGGTATGTGATAAAAAGCCAAGTCTGGTTTACAGTACACCTGACCAGAGGTGGCCAAGTCTGGTCCTTGAGAGCCCCTTCCCAGCCGAGTCAACTCCATTCAGTTGTGTTGGTGGAGAGAAACATGGAAAACAGTAGGGGTGTGCTCAAAAAATCGATACGGCAATATATCGTTGCGGGCCTCATAACAATACGCGTATCGATACGCAGGCATCAGAATCGATATTGCTCGTTAACTTTAAATAGGTTAACGTTTGCCTTTGCAGCTTGCATTGTACCTAAAAAATAAAAACCAGCAGCGTCTTTGAAGTTAATTCTTTTCAATTAATGCAAAAACACCTCACCAGTGATTGGACACTGTGTCTTGCTAAGAAAAATTAAGCAGAGGAAGAATATCAACATTTATTTACTTATAAACTTAACATGGCACGTGTCTTAATGTACCAAATTTTGTATATTTTGTTTAAAATCGAAATAGAATGTGCTACATTTATAAAATGCTTTTTATTTCCCAAATATTTCAAATAAGCATATTTTAGAACTGTAATAATACTTTGATATTTTTGCTCGTATCGGCTCATGCCTATTAATAAATGTTCCCGGTGTGTCTGTGAAAGCTGCTCCTTGCTCTGCACACATTTTAGAACAGGCATGCCGCTAGGTGGTAAACCAGAAGAGCTACTAACAAAAATATTTTTGTCAGTCAGCATAACAAACATATCCTTTAGGTATACATATGACTGTTACTATAAAATTCAAGAAAATTAATGTAATATATCAGGATACGTATCGCCTTGAAGATCAAGTATTGGGATACATGTGTATCGCGATACGTATCATATCGTGACCCCTGTATCGTGATACGTATTGGATCGTGAGGTTGGCGGCAATACCCAGCCCTAGAAAACAGGCTGGATAGGGGCTTTCGAGGACCGGACTTGGGCATTTCTGGTTTACCGTACTCCTTTGTCTATTAGCACAAGCTACCGCACCGCAAGATATGACCATTTTAGAAGAAAATCGATTTAGATATAGGACTATATGCTTTACGAGTTTCAAAAGTTTCAAGAGATGTAATTAGTTATTTTGACGGCCAGCGTGCCAGAGGGGTGCTCTCATGAAGGCTGTAATGTCACGTGCAAAATGTCTATAGGAAATTGATTCACATACATTACAATCGTACAATGACGCTTGCGCAGACTTTCAGGGGGGTGGGTTTTCATTGCGTGGGGTTTTAAGAAGAGGAACTATGACATTTTGATTCAAAATTAAACTGGAAATTTCCATGTTTAATTTTTAAATACAACCAATGTGAGCTTCTTCACCTTTATGGGATAGATAAGGGAAGCTACCAAAATGACGCTCTATAAATGATCATATCGCAATGCCCGAACACACGCACGCATGCACACGCGCAGTATATACGCACCTTGCCATATGCTCCTTGTCCAAGCACAGTGAGAAGCTCAAAGAAATCAGGCCCAACTCTCTCACTGTCTTTATTGACACATTCACTGGTCAGCTCCACCACTTCTTTCTGCACACTGAATGAAAGAACCAAATCAGAAATATCAAACAGTAATTTGGATATGAATATGCATTACACATTCTGTGTTAATTAACTATTACCTTACCTGCAGTCACGAGCCACGCAGTGAAATATGAACTGCATTGTCTTCATTATATTTTAAGGTTTATGCATGCAAGCATGTAAAAGATACTGTCTCTTTAGTCATCTATTTATTTTCTACTATTTATGCCATTGAGGTTCATCCATGACATGGAGCTGGATCTCAGTGGATTTCAAGTCGCCAAAAAGTTCAAAGCTGAAAACAATTCACTTCCGGTCCTTGAGGGCCAGAGTCCTGCATGTTTTCAAGGTTTCTCTACACCAACGCACCTGAGTCAATGATCAGGATAATTATCAGGCTTAATTATCAGGCACCTGCAGAGCTTGCTGATGAGCTTAAATATGAATCAGCTGTGTTGAAAGTGAGAAACCTCCAAAACCTGCAGGACTGCGGCCCTTTAGGACTGCAGTTTGTCACCTATGGTCTAGATAGACGGGCCGTGAAGGCAACACAGGCTTTTGTTTTGGTAAACTAATAGCGTTCAGAGCTGTTGTGTTCTGGCGTGGTTGCGGCCGACAGTTACTTGCAAATTGTAATTTTTAAGGAGTTGTTGTTTTTTCGCCGCTTGGCGTATTTAGTTCGCCAACACTACAATACATGTACATTAAAAGAGTGGCGGGCGGAGGCAGCGCGAGCAATAATCATTTCGTCCGTCCTAATCTTCATTCATGAAATCGACGGGAGACACAAGTCTACAAAACGCGCGACACTATGGCAGCCGAAAAGTAATAACTCAAAACGGTGAAGTGTTGTTTTAAAACAAAGCTGAAACAAATTAAACATGTTAGACTCTCGTCTCAAGGTCTCATGAGACAAAAACTCACCAAAATTACGTGCATTTAGGCGCCAGCCTTTAGTTACAGCGGTGACGTTCCTGCTCCCCCTTCCCCTCCATTTCAATGAGCATTTAAATCGCAGTTTTCCACGATTATGTAATCGCGTGTTGTCAAACCGCGATTTAATTGCAAATGCAACTAATCGTTCAGCCCTAATCCCATGGCGGTCTCAGAGAAAGTGGGTGTGCGTTTCAGCCGCAGAAGCGGTGCGGGGGTGTGTCCGCACCTTATGACGTTAAAGAGTGCAAACAGATCGTTTTCTCAGGTTGGGAAGGGCTGGTGCTTGGAGAGAAGAATGCCCTAGAATTTCTCATAGAAGGGCGAATGGAGAAAGACACCACTTCCGTCATGTTTTTGGTGAGGAATTAGCATTTTAACATGGCTGAAACCTCCAAAAAGTTGATTTTTCATGTTGCTATCCCTTTAAGTAAAGATTAATCCATAGGTCTCACAACGCCGGTCCTTGAGGACCGCAGTCCTGCATGTTTTAGAGCTTTTCTTCCAACACATGATTCAAAGGATCAGCTCATCAGCAAGCTCTGCAGAAACCGGAAAACTATCCTGATCATTTGATTCAGGTGTGTTGGAGGAGGTAAAGCTCTAAAACATGTAAAGACTGTGGCCCTCGAAGACCTGAGTTTGAGGTCGATGGATTAACCACAAATAAAGATCAGATGTTCAACAAAACCTTTCTAAACATTTTTGTAACACATCTTTACAGCACAAGCCACGGTCTACAGAGAACATCAGGGGTCTTATGTTCAAAAGGTATCAGAAGAATGGGGGTATATAAGGTTTGGTTTTATGTTGTACCTAAGACATTTTATTTGCCATTTATTTAAGTTGCATTTTTAGGTATAAAAAGTGCTATATTACAAATAAAGTTTGATTGGACTTAATTGTTTAAAAAAAAATGTCCAAGGCATTTGTACAATGGAACACAGTGAAGACGGTCAACATCAAGTGGTGAATTTATGTCACAACAGTGTACAAAAAAATGGACAATGACATTAAAAATTGCACATTCCATCAAAATTGATGAAAAGAGGAGAAGAAACTGGTCAGGTTGGCTGCCAAGACCCCGAAAGTAACATTGAAGGAGCTACAAGAATTTCAGGCAAGTACACGGTAATTCTGTCGTGTAAATTTGACTCTATGAGAGTAAATTTTGACTCTATTTAGATTGGGACCAAATAGACTCGGTTTTAAAGTAAACTAAGATTTACACTAGGAAGGGAGTAAAATAAAATCCATTCATCAATACTATCCCAGCTGGCTTCGGGCAGTAGGTGGGGTACACTCAGAACTGGTCGCCAGCCAATTGCAGGGCACACAGAGACGAACAACCAGTCATACACACAAGCACACCTAGGGAAAATTCGGAGCGCCCAATTAATCTGCCATGCATGTCTTTGGAATGTGGGAGGAGACAGTAAAATGAAATATTGAATAAAAATAAATAAAACACTCAAGGGTTAAGGTTTGAACTCACAACCTTCATCTTGGGGGACTGCCAGACTACCACTTGAGCTATGCCTCTCCTCCTGTTTGCTTTTCTCCAAGAGATCAAAGATCCTTATTTGTACGTTGGAGTTAGGAAGATTACATGCAATCATGTAATCTGTGCAGTTGACATGTGCGACATATACGAGCAGAAAGCAGGAGTTGCGTAGCTGCATAGGGAGTAGATCGGCTGTCTCCCAAGCTGAGTTTGTTCCTACCTCGAGTCACTTTTATTTTTTCCAATTCATTATTTTACTCTCTTCCAAATGTAAATATTATTCTGAAACTGAGTCGATTTGGTCCCTATCTAAATAGAGTCAAATTGACTCTCCAGAATTTACTGTGTACTGACTGTTTAGGACATTTGATTTGACAACAATCTCCCATCTTCTTCATATGTTAGGCTATGTTTGAGTGGCACATTTATAACACAAATTTCTCTCAGATGTTCATTTTTACTTCTCTCTTGGGGCGGGGGGGGATTCTTCACTTCAGTTCTTCAGGCTTGGTCACATTATTGGTGGGGAAAAAAAGCTTAAGTATTAATCTTGAGCTCATTTTTTTTAATCTCACAAAAACCTAGGGCCTCTTTTAGTGGGCGTATAAACATTGACATTCCTACACAAAGTATGGAATTTCTCAATATGGACTTGTGTGTGAAGATGTGCATAAATAGCTCTGATCATGCATACACACAAACTACATATATCACCAACAAACTGAAATTAAACAAGTTTTCCAAACACAGATGTAGCCATATCACATACTAAATTTCAGTTGTATGATCGCATTTAGAACCTGCTCTATGCTATCTTGATAAATGAGGCCCATGGCATTTACATTTAAACATAGGTGAATAGGCTTTTTATATCCACTGGAGAGTGGTGTGATCTGAATGTTATTGCACTTGTATTGCACAATTACCTTAATGGGGTTCAAAAGTTAATTTAGTATGAGTGTTTAAATATAATGATGAACTCACTTGTCTGGTTCTGTTACGGTGCCATCACTAACATCATCCTAAGGATAAGGAACAACAAGCCAAATTAGTCAAAGTAATACCATTACATTCCTATGTACAATAATGTGCATAAGTCTTGGGCCACCATTAGATTTGTTGTTGCAGCCATGTCATAATGAGGAGGCCACATAGGAACCAACCTCCACCATGGTTTAAATGTAAAACAATTCATAGAAAGCTGTATGTGGGTTTGTTGTCCAACTGCATTTTTTTTCAGGCTACTTCCTGTTCTGGTGGATAAAGAACAGACAGGGTGACGGTTCCAATGGCACTTTTTTCAATCATGTGGTTGTTCACAACCTTTGTGGACATTAGTTTTGTATTCATTTGTGTAAACATGATGTGGGTGCTATTAGTTATGGCTTTAAAAGTCATGTTGACATATATTGGGAAATGGTGTTGATGAGAACAAAGCACGTTGCTTGAAGACTTTTGCACAGAACTGTATGTTTGTGAAATATTGGATTGGAGCATTAATAGAACAGTAGTCTTAAGAAAAAACGTGCGAAAGACAAACCTCTGTGTCACTGACATCTTCAGTCTCCAAATCTATGTCGAACACTCCGGCCATTCTGAAACCGACATTAAGTCAGGCAATGTACTTTATTAACTGGATTTACATGTTCAATGTGCAGGTAGAATGGGCCTGTGTCGTTAGTTAAACCATTGAAAAACAATTAAATAATTGTGAGCAGTCAACTTTTGAATAGTTAGGCCACGTATCCAAATTATAGCACTAATGCAGCATATAAACACACCTCGATAATGTTTTGAAATGCTTATCAAATATTAATATAATGTTTGGAAGTAAAGTAAGACAGTCACGAGCAATGCTAGTCAAGTGGCAAAAAAAAAAAAAAAACACGTGAGACACAGACAATGCTTCTTGGGCATTTGTGGCTTTAAAGCTATCTAAAAGATTATTGAGTTGTCATTTCTTCCCGTCCAACGTATGACCTGATGTTTACGATCGTCACTGAGAACTACCATTTGCGTTGACAAATAGCATACGCTGTAAAATTCGCTGACGTGAAGTTAACTAGCTCACCTGGTAGCGATTTCATCTAGGGATTTCTTAGCTCGCTCTGGACAGCTATAATGTATAATCCAAATAATTCATAAACAAGAAAAATGCGCTTGCGATTATTTGGCCCTTCTTCTGGAACGTAGTCAGCTACCACTCAGTTGTGTTTTACTCCAGTTGGGACCCAAGCTCCCGTCGTGCAGGCTTTCTGTTGTTGTTATTCCGGCGTAATCGGGTATATGACACGGAGGAGGGTGGACTTCCGACTACCGGGTTTTCAACCATCAGCTTTGATTCCGGTTCCGGTTTGCGACGTATGGGCCGCTTCCCAATACTTGCACTTCCGACTTTGTGCCCCTCGGTTGCGCGACGGGTGCGTATGTGTAGTGTGTCTGTTTCAGTTGAACGAAGCACTTTAGAGAGCTGAGACGCCCTGCGCACTCGAGCACGCGGTTGCGGTGCAGGGATGGGGGTTGGGGTGCGAGTGTTGGAACGCGGCCAGCAGTGGCCGGAAACGGCGCTGATGTGTGTGTGTGTGTGTTTTTTTTTGTTTTTTTAATTCGACAGAACCAACATCAAATACAATACAAACAAATTAAGCACCACAAAATGTTACACACAAGTCGATTACAGCACACTTCAAGAAATATACACTTGAAAAAATAAAAACAAAAACACAGCCAATTGAATACCCTTGTGTTGCATCCAATCTTGAAAATCCTTCAAAAACCTTTGAATTACATTACAAAAAAAAAAAGAGATGATCCAAGTCTTCATTTTCCACTCCACAGAAAACACACATCCCAGTTTCCATTTTGAATTTATGTTTTAGATATTCCTTAGTTGGGTAAATTTTGTTCAAAATTTTAAATTGAATTTCCTTCATCTTGAATGGGATTGGAAAAAATAGATACATCTGATCTTCTTAATTTCTTCTTTTTTGAAACCTTTTAGAATATAGTTCTTTTTACAGGAACCGGGCCACTAAATTTTTGTAAATACTGTCTTAAAAATATGTGATTGCATTTAGGATTACAAAAATCAATACCTTCTATCCAAAGATTTTTCAAATTAGGGTTAATGTTTGAGTAATACATATCTTGTTGAGTCATAGTTAGTTAAGATGATGGTATAGCTTTCCCAATTTGCTTGTATTTGTTCTTGGTACATTGATGTTCTCACAAAAAAACATATTGTAGAATACTTCCTTCGTTAGTTAAAAGATGGGCAGTCGCCAATATACCTCTTGAAAACCAGTCTTTGCGGAAAAAAAAAAAAAAAGATCTTCTGTTTATGGTTATATAAGGATTGTTCCATATTGGACTGTTGTGTAGTGTAAAATTATGTTTAAAGACTAGTTTCCAGTATAATAGTACTTGCTGGTGGAAGTTAGAAAGCTTCACCGGTAATTTATTCAACTCAAAATCACACTTTAAGAGAAAGTGAATTCCTCCCAATTTATCAGAAATCAAATTAGGTATGTAATGCCAAATAGAGCAAGTATTGTTGAGCAACGATTTCAGCTATTTAAGTTTTAATACACCATTCATAGTATCAAAATCTATGGCGTTTCCTCCTCCCTCTTTGCAATTTTTTATCATATCATTTTTTGCTTATATAATGACATTCATTTTTCCAAATGAAATTGAAGTTCATGGTATCAATTACTTGAATCAATTTGTGTAGAATAGACAGGGAATGCGCTGGGTATATTAATCTTGAAAGACTATCCATCTTGGTCAATAATATTCTCCCAAAAATTGAGATATCTCTTTGCAACCATCGATTCAAAACTAGTTTGCATTTGTTAATATTATCACAAATATTCAACTTTTCAGATATTTTTTTGTCCTTTGTTATAGTAATCCCCAAGTATTTCACTTCTGTCTTAACCGTAATGTTATATAATAGTTGCAGAGGTTGTTCTTTCAAGGCAAAAAAAAATCACATTTGTTTAAATTTAGTTGTAGAACAGAGGCTTTTGAAAAATAATCAACCGTATGCAGAGCTATGGGAATTTGGCCTTCATCTTTCAAAAACAGGGTAGTGTCATCCGCTAGTTGACTTATTATTTGTCTGCCCATTATGTCAATTCCCATAATAGCACTACTTTTAATTAAAATAGATAACATCTCTGCAACCATTATAAACAAGAGGGGAGAACTACCACATCTCTGTCTAATACCTCTTTTTATATTGAATCTATTACATGTACCATGACCTAAGGAAACAGAACTATTTATGTCATTATACAACATACCAATAGCACTTATAATTTTTTTTTTACCAAAACCAAAATGATAAAGTGTTTGTAAAATAAAAGGATGTTCAACAGAATCAAATCCATCCATCCATCCATTTTCTTGACCGCTTATTTCTCACAAGGGTCGCGGGTACCTATCTCAGCTGGCTCTGGGCAGTAGACGGGGCTGGTTGCCAGCCAATGGCAGGGCACACAGAGACGAACAACCATCCACACTCACAAACACACCTGTGGACAATTCGGAGCACCCAATTAACCTGCCATGCATGTCTTTGGAATGTGGGAGGAGACCGGAGTACCCGGAGAAGACCCACGCGGGCACGGGGAAAACATGCAAACTCCACCCAGGAAGGCTGGAGCCTGGACTCGAACCTGAGTCCTCAGAACTGGGAGGCAGACGTGCTAACCAGTCTAACACCGTGCCGCCCACAGAATCAAATGTGTTATAAAAATCTAAGAAAAAATCAAACTGTTTCCATCAATTAGATCACTATAATCTATTAAGTCTAAAACCAGTCTTATGTTATTATGAATCAGTCTATCTTTAAGGAAGCCTGATTGCGTTTCACTAATTAAATCTGAAATTCCATACTTAAGTCTAGATGCTATAGAACTCGAAAAGATCTTATAGTCTGTGTTAGTAATGTGATAGGTCTTAGATTATCCAGTAGCCTTTTATCTTTTCCTGGTTTAGGAATAAGCCATTGTTTCATACTTGTCATTGATTATTTTTTATTAATACATACATTCTATTAATGCATTAAATAATAAGTGTCTTTTGTCCTCCCAAAAAAAATTAAAGAAGTTAACTGTCAGACCATCACAACCAGGAGATTTATCTAAAGCCATTTTCTGAATAGCTGCGTCCAACTCCTCAATTTCAAGTTACGATTCACAAAGCTGATAATATGCTTCGTCAATTTTGGGAATCAGATGAGAGACATTATCAAAGAAATTGTCACATTCCGTTTTTGAAAAATGAGAAGAATACAGTTTTGAGTAGAACTGAAAAACCTCGTTCTCCAATAGTTTGGGTTCGTTACATATTCCTTAAATTAACAGTAGAGAAATACAATTTTTTTCTGTCTATTTTTTTCTAGATTGAAGAAATATGAGGGTTTTTTTCTCCTGCT
The DNA here is from genome assembly GCF_051991245.1 of Festucalex cinctus. Lineage (NCBI taxonomy): Eukaryota > Metazoa > Chordata > Actinopteri > Syngnathiformes > Syngnathidae > Festucalex > Festucalex cinctus. The sequence continues at coordinate 23,212,716 of NC_135416.1, read as the reverse complement.
TCAATCCATTTCGCACGAAATCTCACAAAGGCACCTTGTGCACGATTGAGATATAATTGATCTAATTTGTTTTGGAAGTCCAACAAACGTTTTTTATTTTCTATAAGTCATATCATTTGAACTACAACGCTGACTTATTTCTTGTAGGAGATTACTTTCATAGATTCTTGTTTTTTTATTTCGGTCTTTACTGAATTTAATACTAAAATCTCTAATTTTGTACTTGCAGAATTCCCATTTATACGGCGCTGATGTGTGTGGTAAGTCGGAAGTCCGTGGCATCTACGCGATCGGTGACCCCTGCCCGATCGGTGACCCGCATGCGCAGAAGATCGGCCATCTTGGACCGCTAACTACAGCACAACAGGGGTCCAAACACGTTCACACGCGCAGAATGAAATTAAACGTACAGGACAGGTGCACGTTTGTTTTTGTTTATTTTAAATTTGAATAAAAGCTGTTTTGTACCCAAGCATGTCTTGTCCCTAAGGTTGACTTTGACACATACTGTCTGTGTTGGATCGAGTTCTTTGTTTTTCCTTCTCTGCATGTGATTTCTAAGTTTGACCGCATGGTGGCGCATGTGCCCCATGATTAAATGAAGCATGGTAATGAGCGTCAGGTGTGTGTGAACCTTTGAGTCTAACTTTTTTTTTTTTTTTTTTTTTTTTTAACCGTTGTTGGTATGCGAAAAGGATCGTGTTCTCCTTTGGACATTAATGGAAAAGGATTGGACTTTATTGTAATTAAATTGTTTTTGACCACACGACCGACGTTTTGTTTTTTGAGGTAATGACATGTGTCCGAAGAGTCTCACCGGTTCACCCCCACAACAAATATCGTGTCTTATTGGAAAGACTTTATATACTGTAATTATAAATTGCTGTGTGCCGTGTATATCCGTATAGATGAGACATATACAGCTCGTAGGCAGTTAGTATAAGGTCGGAGGCGTGGTGGTGGGGTTTGTGCCGGGACGGTCACTGTTTTCTAACAAGGTAAAAAAAAACAAGGACGGTATTTGCTGCCTTGAAGACCCCCTTTTTCTTTTATAGGTCAGTTCCTTAGACCCCAATATTAGATTTGGCAGAGGCATCTTTTGTTGAATTACAGAGTTACATATGTAATATAATATAATATTATATTATATTATATTATATTATATTATATTATATTATATTATATTATATTATATTATATTATATTATATTATATTATATATATATATATGTATGTATGTATGTATGTATATATATATGCAAGTGACGGTTCCAGTCCTCCACCTGGAGCCAGTCATTATTCAGTGCATCTACCCCAATGTCGACGTCATCGGGCTTCTGTTTATTGGCGGGTAGCAAACCATTACATATACGTCAGTGGAAGTACGTGCGGCGTACTACAAACTTTGGATAATTTAGTTTATACGTTGCTCAGTGAAAGTGAGGTTATGTTGAAATGCAGTACTGCAAAAGCGAGGGGCCTGATAGATTTATAGTTCGTGTTTAGCTGAATGCCAAGTAAGCCTAAAAACTCGAATTTTGTTGCCCTGTGTATCATGTATTATTGTGGTTTCCGAAGTACAACAAAGTAACCTTTAGTGAAAACCTGCAAAATAAAAGGTAAGAAGGTCAAGTTAGGAATATTTTTAGTTTTACGCGGAACAAAAAAAGATATCGCCCGAACAGGGACTTGAACCCTGGACCCTCAGATTAAAAGTCTGATGCTCTACCGACTGAGCTATCCGGGCTTCACTTGAAAATGATGCAAAACAATTTAAAGTAGTTATAGCATGTTCTAAATATGCGAAGTGAGCATCTCGAATTCAAGGTACATTTTTGGTAGCGGCGTGGTGCATTGTGGGTTGGCGAAACTAGCAAACGGTCATTGAAAATGAATTGGATACAAATGGAATCGGCTCTGATAGAAGCGTTTCAACCGCTGAAAAGTTGCTGTTTATTTATTAACATACATAGCATGTGGCTTACTGACATCGGGGAAGTTGACTTGCAAGCTTTAAAGTGTACAGTTACGCAAAGATTGTCACCACTCTAATCTCCACCGTTCAAATTGATAGGGGAGTTGGTAGCCTTGTTTTTTTTCCTTCGCGCGTGCGCAAACTTAATGCGCACTTCGCTTGTTGCAGTATTTTATTTTTATTTATTTTTTTAGTGGTTTCCTTTGTATGTAAGAGAACAAACACGCTGCAATTACAGTTTAAAAGGCAGAGGTACTATTAACCGACTGTACAAGTCACTATTGTATTTAATACATTTTGGGCCCACTTAAAACGCCGTTGCGTGATAAATATTTTCAGACGACGAACAGTCTATTTACAAACATACATAGCGAGCAATGTAGAAAAAGAAAATCATGAGGCCCCAGCGAGATTTGAACTCGCGACCCCTGGTTTACAAGACCAGTGCTCTAACCCCTGAGCTATGGAGCCCACACTGTTAGTAGGTGACAAGTATCCAACTAAAATATCTATACATTTTGATATGCCTCACAATTGTGTAAACTATATCAAAACGTTATTTCAAATCATTGATGCAAGCGTTCTTTACTACAGCAAGAGAAGTGAAATACCGTGGTTTCCACCAGGTGGTGGCAAACGTCGACTTTCCATATACTTGACATCAGTCTCTTGTCTTTTATACTAAACAAAATTATTTGTATTGTGGCGTTGTCATCCAGATGCTAAAATGAAAGCCTCAGGTAAAAATTACGGACCCAGCCATGGCAACTGATGAAATACCCCGTAAACGTTTTTGGGCTTTGAATTGTGTACGAGGTGCTGATTGGAGGCAAGCAAGGAAAACGTGCAGCAGGCTGGTGTTGTGTGCAAAACTCTCCTCACAGTTGGGTTTCCCACTAGTGCAGAGATGGACGCGGAAACATGAAGAACTTGTGGGATTCCACTTCACAATGATTGATATCTGTATGTTCTACTGGATCTCTATCGGATGTTACTCCTATATGGACTCCAGTTTTGTTTACAGCAAAAGGGACGTGTTCGCCTTTGTTCGAGCCCTTGTGGAAGCGAAGGGAGCAATGGTGGAGGAGGCAGGGAGATACATGAGCGGAATTGCCTCATGAAAAAGTGCGTCGATACAGGATTGTTTCCGAATTTTGGATGGTGGACCCAGGAGATCACATCAGTAGGTGAGTGGAGGACTAGGTGGCTTAAATCATTAAAAGGCAGAAAATGCGATTTACTTGTGTTTGCCATGTACATTTGTCGCGTGTTAAAGCCAAGACAGTATGTTAAAAACACACGCTTTCATAAAACACACAACGTTGCAATGTGTCCAGTTTGTATTTACCAGCGTAAATGTTGCATCTCGGTAGGTAGGGTACGACTGGGGGGACCCGTGGAACCTGTTCTTGGATCCGGGTTGCACCCGAGAAGGAGAGTTGTTACTACTCACTCTGCGTTTTGGTGGGCTACTACGCCCAAACAGAAGGAAAAACACACTCTAGCAGCCGCCTCATACACGCTATCGGATTTTAATGACAAACGATGTCGTACGTGCTTTCTCATACAGCGAATAACAGCCAAAGCGCTGCCTTTTTATGCGTTGCTCGCATCAACACACCTATATTATATGCAGGGCTGGTTACCACAAGATGTTCAAAGGCCTCCGCTATCAGTCAACGACTCTTCAGAGATAATATCGCGTGTATGTAGCAAAAGAAAAAATGCTATCAATGTAGACTCTTTTGTTCGTGTAGTCTTCGTGACTGGTTCACCTTTTACGGCGTTGTGTAGCAAAAACTGTCGCTTAGACGAGGTTACTGTGATTTTTCTCGTTGTGGCCATGCAAGAAATTTGTCTTTTTGTAGAGGAATGCATAGCTTTCTCTTGGCGTTAGGTCTGCAGTGCATTCATGTAAGCTACATCACCCCCATTTTATTGTTCAAGTCTGTTGTTGTTATTTATCTGTTACATCTTTAAATCCCTTTGCAGGGCCAATAGTAATAACATGCTCGTGGCCTCTGCTGTGGTGGTTTGGGAATGGCTGAACGAACATGGTCGGTGGCGGCCGTACAGTCCAGCCGTCTCCCATCAAATAGAGGCGGCCATTCGGAGTGGAGATACTCGCGGGGGGAGCGTGGTCCTCGGCCAGGTGGAAAGTCGACTCTCTCCGTACATCATTGATCTCCAATCCATGCACCAGTTTAGACAAGACACAGGTAAGATGGCGATCATGTTATATGGTTAGTTTATGCCACTATGCTAGCTAGCATAGTCCTTTGTTGTGTATGCTCAGGGCTTTGCATCCCAAAAGAGTAAAACAAAACCATTGGTGTTTGGGGCATAGCCTCCCTCTAAATTTGAGGATACTAATCTTCAGGCTAGCACTGTCCCATTTAGTCTGTGCATGCCATTTATGAAGCCTGCCCTGATGGAAGAAGAAGCGTCTTCTAGACTGCCAGAGTTCACACAGCAAAATCGCCAATGTTAGATTAACACTGAGAATGTTAAATCTAACACTAAAAAAGTGTTCATGCGTGTACACACGAATGAGTGTAAATCTGACACTTTTTCATCCAAGTGTTGACCCCCCCCCCCCCCCCCCCCCCACACACACACACACATACACTTAACTATTTAACTATTTACTCCAACACTGTATAGTGTTAAACCTCCACACTAGTAAGCACAGAGTAGTGTTGAAAGTACTCTACACTACTGTCAGTGTTAAACATTTAATTCTGACAAACTACACTTAACTCTGGTGTGTAGATACTTATGAGTGTATTGCATTACATTGGTTGAAATCCCGTTTATGAATATTCCATTCAGTTGTAACAGTGGCTGTGGGGGTATTCACAAGACCAAAATGTAGCTGTTTATTTGTTTGAGGCAAAATTACTTAATAGCTTCGGAATGGAGGAAAAGACATACTTGTATGTCGACAGTGTCTTCAGCCCCCTTTCACTGTTTAGAGATTGCTTCTCAACTAGGGTAAATGTGTCCCATAAGTTAAGTAAATAAACGGTACCTCTGAAATCATCACTTTGAAGGAGATCCCAAAAACTGCAGGTTTGTTCAACCATTGACATTGCATCAAAGAGAACAGGCCAATTTTCCAGACGTGTGTGGACTGACCAATAGTATTAGATTAAAAAAATAAATAAATATGACATATACCAAATTGTGAATTATGAAGTTTCGGCCCAGCGCCAGCGATAAGAAACCGATTAAAAAAAAAAAATAAAAAAAAAATATAAAAAAAATAAAGAAATTAGAATCTCCGGGTATTCCGGTCTCCTCCCACATTCCAAAGACATGCATGGCAGGTTAATTGGGCGCTCCGAATTGTCCCTAGGTGTGCTTGTGAGTGTGGATGGTTGTTCGTCTCTGTGTGCCCTGCCATTGGCTGGCAACCAATCCAGGGTGTCCCACGCCTACTGCCCAGAGCCAGCTGAGATAGGCGCCAGCACCCCCAGCAACCCTTGTGAGGAATAAGCGGTCAAGAAAATGGATGGATGGATGAAATTAGAATATAAATGAAAATAAAACTACATCCCAACAATAACCATAGCATAACATAAATGGATTTGTTTCTGTAATGATACACATGAAAACATTTGGGAGTACTGAATGTCAGCTTTGTGTTCAGGCACATCTAGAGAGGAATGATATGAAGACAGAGGTGGGGGTCAGTGCTGGGCTGAAAACTTTAAATGATTATTCAGCAACTGTCATGATGACATCATGTCATGTTACTATTAGTTTTACTATGTCAGAAATTACTGTATACATGACACAGGATGTAACAACAACTCAGTGTGTGTTGTGTTTACGACGTAATATGAATCTTGGATATAAGTGTCTTGTATATGACATATTTAAAATGCACCTCTGTCAAATATGACGTTTTGATGTCTGTTTATTATTTATTTATTTATTTATTTATTTATTATGGTTCATTTGAGCCATGACTGATTGGCAAAAAAAAACTTCATAAATAATTTGTTGCCAGTAAATTCACTTATGTTGCTTATACACAGCATAAACCTTTGGCCTAAATTTAAGGATAAATTCATCAGTTGTGCTCAGGTTTTTGTGCTTAAGCATTTCTCTCTGTTGTAATACTTAAGGAGAAAGTTAAAGCTGTCAAAATTAATTGATTAATCAGCAAGTACGGTAATCAACTATCAATCGAAAATTATTTTAATAATCGAGTCATTGGAACCATTTTTAATTTAAAATTGTCCAAATCCGCTGATTACAGCATATCAACACTAATTGTTCACTGATATCTGTAGTCCTTCATGAAAGAAGAAGACTGATTATCTTCTGTGTTTAATCAAAATAGGACATTTGCCAACATCTGTTTTGACTTTGGAAAGCAATGACCGAACCTTGAACATAATACAACGACGTCATCAATCCCCCTTTTTTAATCACTATATGAATACGAAGTATGAAATAAACACCAATCACTGGTTAAACAGTAATCGGTATGGGGGAATTGCTTTTATAATACACTTTGACGCAAAATTGTAATAAAACGCTTAAGTAGATTAATGGAATTATCAATAGATAAATCGATTCTAAAAAAAATATTCGATAGATATCGATAGTGGCAGCACGAGAGAAAGTATTGTAAAACAGTAAAGTGTTCTTCGTGTAATTAGTTTTTCTTGTTTGTGTGTTAAAGCAATGTTGTGGACGCTTAGCCTGGCATGGGGGCAAGAAAAGCCTGGCGGGCCAACTGTTACGAATTGTCCATATTTTGTACAGAAATCAGTGAACGTTGACATGTTCCGGCCGTAACATGAATATTACAGATATATATTTTTAACGCTAGCACCAATGATGTAATGTATCACTGTTCATTCCTGAGCAGTAGAAGCTAGCGGACGTGTTTGCTAACGTCTTGAAGCTAACCCCTCTCAATACTAATCATATCAGCCGCAAGGAATAATGGCAGTGACGAAAGTGTTAGCGGAATGTTGGGTAGTAGTATCTTGATGTGATCTCCGATTGGTATGGTATGGTGTGTGCATGGATGAGCAGGAGAGAACGCAAAAGAAAAGACAGTGAGGGGTGTGTAGCAGATGCGCTAGCTTACAGTGATTGAACGTTTTATTCCGCGACCAAAGTGTCTTTGCAAATTATTTGCTGCTAAAATTTGATGGATTAAATTAAGACTCAATTGAATAAGCAATGCGATCCGGTTCGTTCGTCTGTATTTCACATGACCGTAGTGTAGACGAGAGCTGCATTATATCAGCACAATGACCCAATTCAAGTCCAGTTGACAACACTCAAAACATTTAAGAAAAGTGAAGCTTCATATCGAGATTATTACGTTGCATGATGTGCAAAAAAGCACCGGTTCTTTGTGCTAACGACAGCTTTGTTTATCATAGAATAACAAACACAATGGCACTGCACTGTATGGTTACGGTATGCTTGTTGTTATTCTCATTCATCTAGCTCATTTTGTTCTCAGCTGTTACTGTAGTAATAGATCTTGCAAATGTGAAGTGTAGCTCACGAGTGGTATTTTTAATCATTGCTTTTTATTTTGGTCCTTGACTTAACAAAAATGGGTAGTTAGTGGCACTAAAAACGTTTGGGGACCACTGCCTTTGCTTGAAGAAAAAAAAAAAACAGCCTGTGTGTGCAATGTGCATTGTTCGATGCCACTGCTAGGTAGATATTTTTATTTTTTTTGATTGGTTCATTCTTTGAAACATTAATATTAATTTGTGCAATTAAATTCCCTTGTGAAGTTAGTATACATTTGTTGCCATTAATGCAATTCTACTAATAATTTAGTGCAATACCATTAAATATATATAAAAATATATGTATACCCAGAGGTGCCATTTAACATATTTTTGATGGTCTATCATATGTCGGGCAGCACGGTGGATGACTGGTTAGCATGTCCGCCTCCCAATACTGAGGACTTGGGTTTGAGTACAGGCTCTGGCCTTCCTGGGTGGAGTTTGTGCTTGTGAGTGTGGATGGTTGTTCGTCTCTGTGTGCCCTGCCATTGGCTGGCAACCAGTCCAGGTTGTCCCCTGCCTACTGCCCAAAGCCAGCTGAGATAGGCTCCAGCACCCCCCGCAACCCTTGTGAGGAATAAGCGGTCAGGAAAATGGATGGATGGATATCATATGTCGGCGCACAGCACCCCCTTCCATCTTCGTCAGTCTGCCATTTTTTTTACGCCGCAACAAACTTTAATCGTTGGTCGTCAATTTTATTTTATCCACGCTTCTGTCGTCACTTCTTCACCGCTCTTTTAGGACCGACCGACCGATAAAGAAATGAACACACATGAAACACATAATTAAACAAGTTAGTTAGCATACTAGCCGTAGCCAGAACCGCATAAATTGCCGTGACATCACACACGAACATACACATGACAATATTTACAATCATCTCAAACATTTAATAAACAAAAAACATACCTTGTATGCCTTGTAATCCAGTAGACTCTCTCTCTCTCTCTCTCTCTCTCTCTCTCTCTCTCTCTCTCTCTCTCTCTCTCTCTCTCTCTCTCTCTCTCTCTCTCTCTCTCTCTCTGTCTCTCTCTGTCTCTCTCTCTCTCTCTCTCTCTCTCTGTCTCTCTCTCTGTCTCTGTGTCTCTCTCTCTCTCTCTCTCTCTCTCTCTCTCTCTCTCTCTCTCTCTGTCTCTCTCTGTGTCTCTCTGTCTCTACATATGTGCCCAAAAAAGTAGTACCCGTACCAGAAGTAAATGTTTACAAAACATTCTTTAAATAAATAATTTCATCCAGATTTAACAAAAGACCACAACCATAAATGTTTATATGCAAATAAATGCACATACATACAATATTGGACTCAAATAAATATTGTACCTTTGTGGTGTTGTCACTGGCAAAGTGAAGTGACATCATCTTTAGTAATTCTGCTTGCTTCCGCCTCCTTAGCCAATCTATTTTGTTTTGCTTCTGTTCTAAATCCTGTGAAACATCCCTGGCGTGTTTTGTGTTGTTTATGTTGTATACAATGTGTCTAACCCATATTAAAATTTTCTCCATGTAGTGTAACTTGTATATACTGTTGTTTCTTTTAAATAAAGTTTACTGGAGAGGGGGAAAAAAAAGCCTTCTTAACTAATCATAGCGAGCAACAAGTCTAGGCAGAGATACTTCATTGAACACGAGTAGTCACTCTCACGCACACATCTCATGATCTCACACACTCAGCATGTCCTTCTTTCAGTCGTCAGCAAAACAGGCATCCGTCTGTGAGAATTATGTCAGCACTTGACCCGGTGAGTGCCGATTACATGACAGATGAAAACCCACATTTGCTGTTTATTGGTCAGCCATTTTGTAAAAGTTTCTCACCAGTCGTCATTCGCCAGAAAAACAGGGGTCCGTCCGACGGACAATCTGTCACTCCCGAGTCCCGACAGAGTTGCCCACTTTTGTGTATACGGCGAGAGATACTGCGTTAACGGGGTCCCACGGTAATGTTCTTGACACAAGGTTAAAAATATGGAAATTCAGACAAATTGTTCTGGAAATGAATTTCAGTAGTTTGGCAGCTCTGATACTGTCGAGACATTGATGTATGTAATGTCTGTATGTATACTCTGTGTCAATATTAATTTGAGAAAAATGGGACATTCTTTTTTTCCCTCAATGCATTGCTGAGGTATTGGATCAGGACCTGGTGTCGGAGACACTTAAAATCAAAGACTTGGACTCGGGTGCCAAAGAAGTGTGATTGGGATTTCCCTAATTTTAATAAATGCATATTAATAGTCTGATTTCAGTAGATTTAATGCAATAATTGATTAGTTCTTCTCGTCAGTATGTAAACATACTATGTTATGTTATAATGAATTTTGCTATTAGTTCATTTTAGGAGTTTTTTGTTTTGTGCCTTTTTTTTGTTTGGTTGTTTCATCAGAATGAAGCTCCAGCTGGTCCAGCTGAAGGAGACGCATTCCCTTGACCCCCTTGAAAGCCACAGGTCATTAGGGCTATGGAAGGGTGCGCTGGGGGTGGGGCAATGGCAGAAGCTGAGTCACAGAGGCCAATATCTCTCCCCAAAGACAGGAAGTGTTGGATTGTTGTAAAAAAGTTGGGAAGTGTTTGTGATGCAACAAAGTATAAAACAGAAAGAGCCCTAAGCACATTGTGGGAGACGATGGCTGCTGCTTTACGTTGTATGTGGTACGCATGGGCTTTTCCGCTGCCTCTGCTTGTAGTGGAGCTATATGGCACTGTTGCTGTGTGCTTGACACTTTACAAACGAAGCAGGAAATAGACCCTTCCACTGTGACGTCACATTTAAGTGCGCCCCAAACGGTGGAGGGCAGGGCGTCAATGCGAGTGAATTAGAAAACAATCAGTGTGACCTAGAAAATGGGTCAAACAGTTGTTAAATCAGCGACCAATGCTAAGGTGAACTTGTGCATATGGTAGCTCTGGCCAAACTTCGACGCAACTGCTTTGCACCCACAAAAAGTACGAGGATATGCTCAGATCATTTGATATCAGGTAATTTGTCTCCTTTTTTTAAATTTTTTTAAAATTTTTTTATTTTTTTAGTCATAACATTAACCTCTGATTGTAAATTTGAGGCAGATGTGATGAATGTGCCATATTATCTTTAGGAATGTGTTTTAAACCGTGTAGTCTGTTAGCAGCTAGCAACCTAAGATAGCTTGAACACTTCCATATACAGCAAGACGAGTACAGTATATCCAGACACCAACGATTTCATGAATGACAATTTACACCATGAAAGTAGTGATCGACGTACTGTTACAACCAAAAACAACATACCTTACTTAAGCTTCCACTTCCACTTTTTCCTCCAACAAACTCAATTTTTTTTGTAGTTAATGGCTCCAAATGACTGGTTTCAGTGAGTCGCAGTAATGTAGTGTCCTACTCAGGACGTTTTTCGTGACACTTGACAATATTTCCCACCTTTTAACGAAAACACTTGGCGAAAATCAAGCTCTCTACATTCATTAGTTATGGGATGTTTGCCCTCCGGAGGGCGCAGCGGGAGCTAAGCGGTCACGTCTGCTGGGGGGGTAGGGGGGATGGTAAAAAAATTGAAACACCACTAATTTCATTATCAACATCATCCAGTGTAAGTTTTACAAGCGATATATGGAGCTCTGATGTCCGTAGACTCCGCCCTGTGTCGATGTTGAGTCTAACGTCATCTCATTGGATTGATTCAGATTTCTTTCACAAAGCTGTTCTGCTTGCCCGGGAGTTTTCCGTCTCGCATACTGCGTCAGCCTTTTTGACCATGTTTGACACATAGCATGGTATGACATTGAGCCTATGGAAATGCTGCTCGTTATTTTTTCCTTGTCTAAAACAAATGCACTTTAAGCAACAGATTCTATCCATCCATCCATTTCCTTGACCGCTTATTCTTCACAAGGGTTGCGGGGGGTGCTGGCGCCTATCTCAGCTGGCCTTGGGCAGTAGGCGGGGGACACCCTGGACTGGTTGCCAGCCAATCGCAGGGCACACAAAGACGAACAACCACCGACACTCACAAGCACACCTAGGGACAATTTGGAGCACCCAATTAACCTGTCATGCATGTCTTTGGAATGTGGGAGGAGACCCGAGTACCCGGAAAAGACCCACGCAGGCACGGGGTGAACCTGCAAACTCCACCCAGGAAGGTCGGAGCCTGGACTCGAACCCGAGTCCTCAGAACTGGGAGGCGGACGTGCTAACCAGTCATGCACCGTACCCGCCCGCAACAGATTCTATAGCTATATTATTTTATGAATCATAAAACTGTAAATAGTGTTTTCCTTCCAATTGATCCAATGATAAATGCACAAGATCGTTTGTCTGTGCACAAGAGATAAGCCAAGTTCCCGGGTAGTGTCAATTTCGGAACTTATTGAATACTGTAGTTTATTTGAATTAAGCCTGCATGTGACTATTTTTTCAACCTTATAGTACTGTGAATCATGCAATGTTTATGTGGCATAGTTGAGACCGGTGATTATTTCAATCTGTTAAAAATTGTGTTTCTCAAAGTTGATAAATTGAGGTTATTCAGTTATTTTTGACTAAATAGTTTTTCGGTTATTTTTTTTGATGCATTGTGCCAGCAAGGCTTTTGAAGTAATTCTCTTGAATAAGTAAATATTGTTTTGTTCTTTGTTTTTATTATATGATGGTTGTTGTTGTTGTTTTTTTTCAGATAATATAGATAATGGCACTCACGATAAATAAATTTGAAAAAAAATCGGAATCGGTATCAGCCAATCTTACTCACAGATGATCAGTATCGGCAGCATAAAATCCTGATCGGACCATTTTCTTTTTTTTCTTTTTTTTTATTAGAATGGCAGAGTTTAGGTACAATATTAATCTTATACTGTTGACTTCATATTAAACCTATTTCACAAATTATCAACCAATGACAGTCACAGAATCTATTGAACAATGTGTAAACAAAAGCTCATCAAAAATACTGCAGTTTCCCACGGTCACTAATGTGCATGATGTGTTTGAAAAAGAGAAGAAACATTAGTGTGACCTTACCCTTAGCATGTGCTTGCCTACTGGTCTGTGTATGCGTGTGTGTGTGTGCAAGCACGTGTGCGTGCACGTATACAGGGAGGGGTCAGTGGTAGGTAGAACAATAAAATCCAGATGGCCAGTCTCTTTCCACCTGCCTCAAGTTGCTTTACATCCTCTTTTACTTCACTACAGTACACTCTAAAAAGAGAATTGTTGAACCAATTTAAGTTTAAACCAACTTAATAAAATTGCTTTAAGTGGTAACACACGATTGAATTGCGTTAATCCAAAGTGAATATATTAAGTTTAATGAAGTCATAATTATTTTTGTGTGCACTGCTGTGAATATTTTAGTTGCGCACACACTTCGAAGATAGCATTAGTGTTATCTTCTAAGTGTGTGCGCGCAACCAAAACATTCACATTCACAGCAGTGCACACAAAAATATTCATTTGTAATACTACGCAACACAGCATGTTGAGACTAGCACAAATACTCACATGTACTTTTCTTTTTTTTTTATTTTATTTTTTTTATCTCAGGAACTATCCGTCCAGTGAGGAGGAGTTTTTATGACCCGGCCTCAGCCCCAGGACAAGGCTGGCAGTGGGAGTGGGAGAATGATGCCGGTTCATGGACACCGTATGACATTGAGGTGGCTATTGCCATCGAGAATGCTCATAGCCGCCTTCAGCCCTGCCTTGACCTGACACCCCTCGGCTTCTGCTACCTCATTGATTTCCAGAACATGACACAGGTGTGATTGATTTTGTTGAGTGTGTATGAGTTTAAAAGACGTATACATTCATAATACTTAAAGGCCCAGTCTGCCGTTTTCACTCAGGAAAAGGCGCTTTGTAAATACAATACAGGATTTAAACAAACAAACTACTACTCAATTTACAGATATGGGTTTCTCTTAATGTCTGGTGGTGATTTTGTCCTAAACCCCCACCCCCCCAGCCTGTATTTTGCCGTTTTGTGTTTTGTAAACAGCGGGACGTTTCTGTGGAAAGACGATGTTTACACCCCTCCAGGAAAACGGGACCGGGCGAATTTGTCAGCTGCGTGACGTCACTCCCACGGCAATTTGACAGCACGCACAGATTATTTATTTTTTTCACTCACTCACTCACTCACTCACTCACAGAAGCTTACATTTGTGAATTAGTGAGTGAAAAAAAAATCTGTGCGTGCTGTCAAATTACCGCAGGAGTGACATCACACAGCTGACAAATTCGCCCGGCCTCATTTGCGACACGCCACCCCCCGCTCTGCGATTGGCTGGAGGGGTATAAACATTGTCTTTCCACAGAAACGTCCCACTGTTTGCAAAACAAACACAAAATGGCAATACAGGCTGGGGGGTGGGGGTTCAGGAAAAAATCACCACCAGACATTAAGAGAAGCCCATAGCTGTAAATTGAAGTAGTTTGTTTGTTTAAATCCTATATTTAAAAACACCTTTTCCTGAGTGAAAACGGCAGACCGGGCTTTTAAATCCTAAATGTGACACTTACCCTCTGGGCTTTTTGCTGGCCAGTTATGTCTACCTTACTTTCTCTGAACTATTTTATCAGGGTTAGTGAAAATGTAATGAACTACCGTAAAACCCTGTGAATAATATGCATTTATTTTTTCCCATATAAAATGATCCAAAATCATCCCACCGTACAATACACAGAATCCTAAAAATAAAAAAATAAAAAATACCATTTTATAGACATTTTTACCAGTACATAATGATTCCCATTATATAATGAAGTACATTACCTTCGTTCCAGAAATTGTTTGTGCGTAGAGAGGGTCAGCAAAACTAGTCAAGCTAAAAGCAGCAATAATTGTTCATGCTATCCTGAACGGTGTAAATCTCTCCAATCAAGATGATTTGATACGCATCTCGATACGTGGGATGCGATCTGATACAAGGACGGTTCGATTTTAAAATGGAACAATTCGTTTTGGTTCAATTCAGTAGGATTACGATTTCATGTGGTTCGATTCAGTGTAGCGGTGCAATGATTTAATTACTCAACAATTAGTGAATTGTCAAATTAATTTGCAATTATTTTTGATACTCCATTTAATCATTTGAATATTTTGTTTATTTTAAAATAATCTAAATCTTGTCATTTGCACATTTGCAAATATTTGCTTTTATTTTGGAAAAGAGTGAACGTTTTTGAATATGTAATGTTCCAACATGTTACAGACCAAATTAGTAACTATCCTTTAAAAATAGTAAAATATAGTTTTAACATGCATTCTGCCTAACAAAATACTACACTCCAAGTTGTAACTACTAATGAATATATTTTTCAATGTTCCATCTTACTAAATGTAAATTAATTAACAGTTACATCTGAGTTACTTTCAATTACGTTTACTGTTGTGACAGTGTCAGTTCCTGTATACTACCCATAAATGCAGCGAATAAGTTAATTAATGTATGCTCAATGCTTATCAAGGTTCTTCTTGTGAAAAATTAGTTGAACTTGATCAGCACGATCATGTTGTATCATATTCCATGATCAGTAACGAGGGCTGGCACTTTATTGCTGTGTTCCATTCAACACATGCTTATTTTGCCCGTGTGCGAATGGTTCAAAACCCCGGTTTTTAAAACAACTCACTGCGGCAGTGCGGCGTAATTGTCAGACAGGAATCTAGTTGCACATCATATCGGGGGTGCTCATGTTTTTATCATGTCCTGAAAGCCCTTATTCACCACAATGCAGTATGGTTTAAGTTTTTAACAATAAACTGTGTTATTAAGGTCATTGTTACTTTTCCTCTGGTCAAGTTGTAGGTGTTTTAGTTGAAAGAAGTCCTCGATGTCAGAGTGTACGGTTGAACACCGGATCCATGCCAGCTCATCAAATGTGTACGTACATCTGTCATCCTCACGTTGTGTACGAGCGCAGGTTGACAATTTGTACGTGGCGACACTTTTGTCCAGCGTTCCATTGTTCATATAACATTAATATCTCTTCTATACTTTGTATATTAAACTTGCCGGAGCACATTATGAATCTTGTCAATGTGACCGCGGCTCCATTCCATTTCCATCCCAAGCTCAAGCTCATGATCCCAGGCCATTGTGACCATGTTGAAGTACCCATGAACAAGATAATGAACCCCCAGTTGTCGTGATGATGCGTCATCAGTAGGTGAATGTGCTCAGTGTGAAGTGCTTTGAGAGCCTTCTAAGGTGGGAAAGTGCAATATAAATGTTATTAGCAAATTGCAATATAGTAAAGAAAGGTAGTGCTGAGAATATACAGTATTTTAAAAATAAATAATAATTTATGAAATTATATTACAACCTGTGCTTTGAAAAACCAACAAATTTGAAGGGCCAAAAATAAAAATGAGAGGATATCATGACAAAAGAGCTGTTAGTTAAGTAATTTAATACAGTAAAAGAAGCATAAAACAGAATACTGTACTGAAATAGAATAAGGTGTGAGTGTTGCAGTGCAAATACAGAAAGATTTAAAAACCAAAATTTGACCGAATGTTATGTGCTCTTTTTTTTTTTCCTGTCTTGTAGGTGAATAGACAGAGCCAGAGGTGTCGAAGGATACAGCGACGTGCTGACATGGCCTATCCGCTGGTGTCTGGGCCTCTTCCATTGCCAAAAGGAGGAGGTGGAGGTGTCGGAGGAGGACTGACAGGTGCCCTACTCGGTGTTGGGGTATCAGGGGCCAGCATGGGAATTGGAAGCTCTCTCTACCCAAATGGGAGCATATTGACTACTGGACTGGGCCAGCCTTGTTCCTGTCAGCAGTGCATGCTTGTCTTCAGTGTGAAAACAAACACAGGAGGAGCAGGACGCTCACTAACCATACAGCGGACCAAGACCTTAGCACCCACCGCCTCAAAACCCTTGAATCCACCTAAATCAGCTACACTGGGGAGAGGACAGCACCTGAAGTCCAACTGCAACACCTATCAGACGCTGCCTCATGGCCTTGCCATCTCTAAAAACACTGCATCTCCAAGAAGGAATGCCCAGCTCTTTGCTCAGTCCCTAGCAGCACTCACCGCGGGGACCTCCACACTCGGTATCTCCTCATCTTCCAGGCCTCCTCCTCCATCACTCCCGCCCCCTCAGCCACCATCATCGAACATCACTGTGAATCCTCCGTCCGTTCCAGCCAAACAGTCGTCATCTTCAGCCAGCGAATCAGTGCCAACTGCCACATTAATTACTCCGGCTAGTATCGTGACCACGCCTCCATCCCCTGTGCCATCGCCATCTCCAGCAGTAATGAAGCCACAACGTGCGCCATCTTCCGCATCCAAAGTTTGCCATGCCCCGCTACCACAGAGATCGAGCTTAGCTGGACTGAGTAGACCAGCGTTGCAGAGGATTGCCATGGCCCAGTCAAGAGCACTAATAGCGTCGGGGTAAGTGAAAACATGTATATTTCCACTCAAGCACCTTTATGTCATGTATAATTGCATCCATGCAACTGCATCCATGATATAGTACGGTAGGTTTCAATTAATTTTTTTTCATATTTAGCATCTTTAACTGGGTTTAAGCCTTTAACTCTTTGACTGCCAAAAACGTTTAATGACGTATTCTAAAATCCTAACAATGCCGCCAAAAACGTTAGTTTACGTTAATTTTACGTTTTGTTTTGTTTTTCTCTCAATGGGCAGCACAACGTCTTGTACAGCGCTGCCTTGTCACTAAACAAAAAATATTAGTGTCAAAGTCACTGTTGTGCAAAAAATCTATCTTTTCACAAAAAAGCTTGTTTTTCTCTTAATATTTTTGTATTTTCGCTTATGCCACTCCAATGACCTAATTTCAAATGGTGATTACTAAAGAACGGAATAAGGTAGAAACATACTTTTTTTTCTCATGAAAGAATGGAATCCAATCTTTCATATGGTATCCACCATATTTATGTCGTCATACTGCACAATATTCTGTTTGCTTTGAAATATGAGTGAAAATGCTCCAAATCGGCTGGCACCGTTGTTGTTTTTTTTGGGATGTTTGGCAGTCAAAGAGTTAAGAAAATGTTACTTCTGTGTAGTTAGTAGAGATGTAACGATATCCAAACATCATCATACGATATTATCACAATATGAAGGTCACAATACGATAATTATCACGATATTGTGGGGGCGTTAGCGATATTTAAAAAAGATCACAATATTGTAAAAAAAAAAAAAAAAAAAAAAGCACAATATTGTATTGTGTATTGTGCTTTTGTACATAAAAGCAATGTATATAAACCACCTACAATATCCCATAACAATATTGAGGCACTTACTTGCTAATGCAAGCACACATTGATCGCTTCACAAGCAAATTAGGTTCCCCTTTATCTGACAGTTAGCATAGATTTTTAACATAGAAGGCCAAAACATCCCTAATGAAAATTAAATTGCACTAATAACATAGCCACTAGAGGGTGCTAGAACTGCACAAATGGAAATCAACCTGACTTTTTAACAGATGTGTTCCTTTTAAATATTGTGAACATGACGATGACGACGATATTGTGGCAGTTTTAATATCACGATATTGCCCTTATCGTGACATCCCTAGTAGTTTTTTTTTTTTTTTTTTGCACATTAAAGCTTAATTTGAAGGGAATGAGAAAAGCCACTTCCATTGGCTGCGAAGCTAGTCGGCTGTGTTCACACCCACAACGGTGCAATCTGAATGTTTCTACCTGGGTGTTTCTGACATAATCCGAACCAAAAGAAATAAATTTAACAAATACACATATTTACACCACGCCACGACTTGCGCTGGGCATGAAAATCCATGACTTCAAATTTCAATTTTGTTTTTGTCAAGTTCCCAGTCATCAAAACAATATTTTGAGTCAACTCAAATCCAAGTTGAAATCACTCCCCTGAGTTTGTTCATTGTTTCAGCAGTAAGGAATCCAGGGATAAGCGACAGTATCATTGCATTATAAAAAAAAAAAGAAAAAAGAATTCAACATGAAAATACAACTAACTGGAAAGTCAGACTTACAAACAGTCAAGATTAGGCAAATGGAAAAATCCCTTAGCAAAAAGTAGACAGAGTCAAGTATGAGGACAACTATAGTAGAAGGGGAACTTATTTGAAGACTGCATGTTAATAGAATAGAACAGTCTTTTTCATACGAGAGAAAGAAAAACGATGTTATACTACTATATAAAACAACTACCGGTAATAAGTTTTCCTTCGCTTATCTGTGATTTGATTTCACTTAACTTCAAAAAGTCACAAGCTAGTCAGCATTAAATTAACAGCAAAAGCAGAGAACAAATATTTAACTGTAAAAATCAGGGAATGCATCTGAAGTGTTGCTCTTTGTAACTTTTGTCTGTGACTGAGTATTACATGCCATACAATATGCCACATATCTGGTTGTGGTATTATGATAAAAAAAGAATCTCAAGTGTTGAACACTGAGCCGAATGTGTGCAGCAAGCACCGTGCACAGTGGTGAATACGGCCATAGTGTTGAAGGAAGGAATATATTCTTTAAAATGACAGGGATTTTGGTGTTGATAATCACTTAAATTTTAACCTTAAAACAAGGTCAGATGGTTTTGAGATATATATATGTTTTTGTCCTCCTGCCTTTGAGATTTTTCTCTTGCTTTCTTTACCCTGTGGCTCATCTCCCTCCTCTTGTTCCTTCACTTCCCAGCAGTCTGGGCCTCTCAGAGCCTCATTGTTGGTCTCCACAGTAACCTTTGTTGGATTCCACAAGCCTGGGCCCACATTAGCAGCACAAAGCCGAGCCTCTGCTACTTTTCCCCTCTTCCATCCCCCATTTTCTGTTTTGTCCCATGAGTTATTATTATTCTTTTTTTTTTTTTAAATCGAAGTCAACATTTTCTTATCTGCTGCCATCCATTGCCATAGTTGTTGCATCTTTTTTTGCTTTTAGCATTTAAACTTTAAGTTCAATTCTAGAGCTGTTGAATCATTACTTTTCCACTAGGCTTTTCAGCCTTGGTAACACACATGTAGTGGGGGTCATGTGGTGGAATGGCTGTGGTGTCCTCTGTGAATTACCATAATGAGCATATCTTTTGTGTGGATATGGGGTAGACACCATTGTCTATACCCCCTCACAATTCTGCAGAGGGGCATGAATCTACATATGAAGCCATGTGTGTCTATGCATGACGTAAATCTCAGACTTCTCCCAGACAGCACCCAAGACCACGGCTGACAGGTTGATGGGGTGAGAGGTTTAAAACAAAGAAATGAGTCAGCAAACAATCTAAGACTTAACACATGACACACATCAGGGCGGAGAGAGGTTACACTCACACACCATTTATTGCGCTCATGGCCACATTGCCCTTTTTCTCGCCTATGGTAAACGTAAATATTGACAGTCCTCACAGGAGATAAAGTGAGGAATGTGTACTTGCACTACAGTTCAACATTCCGGGAAGCAGACAAACGTAATTAATAGGTGTGAGAAAGAACTATATTTTTGGTGCATACCGACTGGCTCCATACGTCACCTCTGAGAAAGGTCTTCCTCTTAATTATTTCATTTTGGCACCAGTTAGCTAATTGACAGATGCTCTACCTTACCTTACCTTACATGATTGTTTGTCTTTGTGATTGGCTGGCAACCATTCTAGGAGAAGCAGAATAGAAAATGGATGGATTTTATTTTGTTTGTCTTGCAAATAAAATAAATCCTTTGAATTGAATATTATTTATCTCACGTAACAGCAGGATATACAAACAAATGTCATACTGCACGCTCTGTTGTGTCTTACAGTGGAAAAATAAGTTCTTAAATCAAACATCAGACTAATTACATGTACGTGTTTGAATTGATATGTATTTTTTTATCCAAAAGCAAAGTAGGAAAGTGGGAATTTAAGCTCATGACTATGTTAAAAAGAATGTGTAACTAGTTTGTGTGTGTGTGTGGGGGGGGGGGGGCGTGCGTGCGTGAGAGAGAGCGAGAGAGGGGGGGGGGGGGGTGAGTGGGAGGGGAGGGAGGGAGCGAGAGAGAGAGAGAGAGAGAGAGAGAGAGAGAGAGAGAGAGAGAGAGAGAGAGGGGGGGGGCGAGAGAGAGAGAGAGAGAGAGAGAGAGAGAGAGAGAGAAGGCAGAGTGTTATTGTCTGGCATCTGAATCAGTAAAGCTGATGTCCATCTGGGCCCAAGGCAGTAAAAAAAGAGGTAGGGCATAGGGATTGTGGGAGTGTGAGAGACAATGCTGAGGGAGTACGTGTGTTTTGACTAAGGGTCAAGAAACTCAAGCTCCTTTCAGTCCCAATGGCCTACAGCAAGATTTTTTTTTTCTGTAGTGCTTTTCAGTCATTGTTGCTTACTGTTTTACTTCTAGCACATGTAATACCCTTATAAAGCATGAGACAGGTTAATTGTTTTTTTGTTTTGTTTTTTAATTTATATTGGTCTATAGTAGGGCTGACACAAACGATTATTTTGCTAGTCGACTCAACTCAAAACTCAACTCAACTCAAGTTTATTTATATAGCGCTTTCAAACAGCTAGCCACTTCGCGCTGCTAACACCAACTCCAAAATAAAAGGCTACCAATTATAATACATGGACGTCAATACAATAGCCTGGGTACGTTGGTAGGCTTTTATTTTGAAATTGACCCTTGAAGCGCATGTGGCATGGCGGCTTAAACCCTGGGCATTATCTTATTTTGAAATGACTTGGTCAGAACCATCAAAACCCGAAAACCGGTCACAATAACGCCGAAGGGTTTTAACTTGAGTCATTGTTATGGTCCACGGTATTTCATGGCCATTTATCCTCGGGTACTCCGGTCTCCTCCCACATTCCAAAGATATTCAAGGCAGGTTAATTGGGCGCTCCTAATTGTCCCTAGGTGTGCTTGTGTGTGAGTGGTTGTTCGTGTCTGTGTGCCCTGTGATTGTCCCCCGCCTACTGCCCAAAGCCGGCTGGGATGGATGGATGGAAATATAACTGTGTTCATCTGCTATATGATATAGTGAAATTGCTGATCCAAATAACCAATGTTTTATAAAGGAAAATCTTGAAAAATATCAGGGGTGGCCAAACTTTTTCAGACGACTGTATATATCGTCTCTCATACGTGCATGCTAGTGAGTCATTCACCTATGCCAAAATGAGTCACTAAGTTGGGTCAGGTGAAATCAGCTTAGTGCATAGACACGGAAAGCCTTTTAAAGGGAAACCGGAAACAAGATCATCGTCACCCTTCTGGTTGTCATACTGTTTTTACATGACTTAAATTACTGATTTTCTGCATATATGTGATCACTGAAGCATGCTCTCTCTCCACTCCACTCACCAACTCTTCGTGGCCTCCTTAATGATTTCCAGTTCTTCCCTATTCTTCCTTAAGCCCGCATCTTACTGAGCAGCGCAGGCTTGCGAGGGTGCGCGCACGTAGCGAGAGTTGACGCTCTCCACACTCTCAAAAAACGCACTTTATGCTCTCAAACCATTTTTATTGTTTCAGAGAGATTTTGAACATGTTCAGAATTTGATGGCTCCTATTATCTTGTTTGACAGTTCAATAGCTGTAAACAAGGCAATACGCTCACCGAATACGCCAACTACTGATAGTGGAAATATTTTGGTAATAAGTTAATAAGAATGTAAGTGCAGTATTTGCAATTATGCAGAACAAAACCCTTTGTCCAAGTCTGTATATGTGATTTGTCAGTGAGAAATGATTGGCTTTGTGACGACGATGCAGGTAATCCCCAGAGAGCGGCTGTATGACGTCCATCTTTGAGCAGATGGAAAATCTGTGGATTAGCTGTGAAAAACACGCACACGTTGCCCTCCTTGATTATTCATAGGCTCACTAACCATCACACCATGCCTATGTTTTGTCAGACACAGCGATACAAAGAGTGCAAGAGGGGAGATGCTGACAAAGAACGAAGAAGATGCGATTGTGCTACTAGATGCATTAAGAAGATGCGATTGTGCTACTAGATGCATTCTGTAGCTGGAGTTTCATTTTGGTTGTTGTTTTTTTACCCTACTGATACTATTATTAGCTTTTTATATTTTTGAGACCAAAATTTGTTGTCCTTGTGAGGTCAGTGCAAAAATGACAGTCATCTGTTATTCAAAGTGAGTTGATGATATTGAAAAGGTAGCTTGATAGAAGTGTGTTAATTCACTGAAACCAACTGTAAACAGTTTCTCTTTTGTTTGCAGTGTGCCCACTGTTCCCGTGAAGAATCTCAACGGATCCAGTCCTGTTCACCCTGCACTGGCAGGTGAGATCTTACACGGACTTGTTGACGGATAATGGTCCTATATCAGGGGTGTTCAAACTTTTTAATTTGAGGGCCACATACAGAAAATCAGAAGGACGTAAGGGCCACATCATGTTATGAAGAGAAATTGTGTTTAGTCCTAAAAATTGTACAAAGAATGTATTTGTGCTTTTGCATATTTAGATAAATGCTACAGTATATAAATCATTTTATTTGTAATATGGTAGTAGGGTTATAGTTTTGGAATTTTTCATTTTAGTTAGTTTTTATTAGAGGGGTTCTGTTAGTTTAGTTATTTAAAAAATGCTTAGTTTTAGTTTAGTTTGTTAGTTTTAGTATTGGTATTAGTTTTTTTTATGTGTCTTACTTGTGCGCAATATTTAAAAAACACCATGGGAGCAACGTCATCGGAAGGTGCTATTAGCTGTTGCTAGATGACGTCACGTCTGTGTGACATACTTTCAAACGTCATTATTCCTCTTTATATCAAAATAATCTATTAAAAATCACATTTAAAATCATCCCCAATGGCTCATGCATTAACTTAATTACCAAAGACTAAAACGAAGGACATGTTTGCTATAATTATAGTTCGTTTTAGTTAGTTTAGTTTAGTTTTGTAAACATAAAATGTAGTTAGTTTTCGTTTTTTAAAAAGCATTTTTGTTTTATTTTATTTCTGTAACAATATTGTTTTTTGAATTTACGTTTTTTTTAAAATTAGTTTTAGTTAATTAAAATAACCTTTAATGGCACCTGTTTTTCGATACCCTCCCTTCTTACTTTGACCATCTCCAAACATTTTTGTTTTATTTTATTTGAACTGAGTCAAATGCCATTTTTAGCACATGTCGCAGGCCACTGAAAAATGGACAGCGGGCCACAAATGGCCCCACGAATGTGGTTTGGACACCACTGTCCTATATGATAATAAATTATCAAAAACCTTTTCCAACTCAATTCATTCCATTTCCCGTCTTTGTGTTTCAGGAATCACAGGTATTCTGATGAGTGCTGCTGCTCTGCCCGTGTGTCTTACAAGACCGCCAAAACTTGTTCTACACCCGCCACCTGTCAGTAAGAGTGACATCAAACCAGTGCCGGGCTTTGGCCACTGCTGCAGAAAGACCACCAAGAAGCAAGCTCGCAAGGGTAAGCAACTGTTCAAAGGACAGCAACAGAGATGGAATTGTGGTCTCATTGAACGCAAGTTACGAAATACAGCACTTAAACATCTGTCTGCTTTAATTTTTTCTGCAGGTAAGACTCCAGAGGATGTGGTTAAGAAGTACCTGCAAAAAGTTAAGAGTCCACCAGATGAGGTGAGTTCAGCAAATGTGCTTTCAGATCATATTTATTCAAAGATTGGGGGCGGTTGAGATTTTGATTTCTTCTTGCTTCATAATTGCTCCTCCAGGACTGTACCATATGTATGGAACCTTTAGGGGGTCCATCTGGATACAAAGGTCCAGGAGTGGGACCTGTTTCCAGAGCTGAATCTGTCGGGCGACTAGCGCAGTGCGGGCACCAGTAC
This sequence comes from Festucalex cinctus, assembly GCF_051991245.1. Classification (NCBI taxonomy): domain Eukaryota; kingdom Metazoa; phylum Chordata; class Actinopteri; order Syngnathiformes; family Syngnathidae; genus Festucalex; species Festucalex cinctus. The sequence continues at coordinate 23,188,402 of NC_135416.1, read as the reverse complement.
CATTTCCAGTGTCTGGTGGCCATGTATAATAATGGCAACAAGGATGGAAGGTGGGTACATTATTTTAATAGTAAAGAAAATAGACTCTTAGGCTGGACTTGCACTGCAGCTCCAAGTGCATTATCCTATTTATTGCCCATATGTGTTTTGTTTTTTTTATTACTTTTTTTGACAGAACGTTTCAAGTAACACATACAACATGTGACTCATTTTACATTCAATAAACAAACCAATCCACGTGCACAGAAGCCCAAAGTGCACATAAATAATACACATGAGTAACAATATCAAATGAATAATATTTGAAACATTATATACCATTTTGTTGTACCCTAGACTGACACCTCCCTCCCCGCTTTGCCCTTGAAATCAATTCAATCACATCCTTAAGTATACCACATACCTCCCTTTTGTTTTAGTCTTCAGTGTCCCACCTGTAAAACCATCTATGGTGTAAAGACTGGGAACCAACCAGCTGGGAAGATGGAGTACCACATCATCCCTCACTCACTACCGGGGCATCCCGACTGCAAAACCATTCGCATCATCTACAACATCCCACCAGGCATTCAGGTATTTAAAAACAAGTCAGCTCCCCCATATCCATATGTTGGTTTGAATTTCCAACAGTGAACAACTTGTGATTTCATCTTCTCTTGTGTGATTAGGGACCAGAGCATCCGAATCCAGGGAAGCCCTTCACAGCCAGAGGCTTCCCAAGACACTGTTACCTCCCAGACAGTGACAAGGGACGCAAGGTAAACTTTCACCTTGATAGAACTGACACCTGCACGCATGACTTTGTTGAAACAATTTGGGGAAGCCCCTTTTTTTTTTTTTTTTACTTGTTCCATCATGATTAAGACCCACAGTGTGAAACAATGTCGATAAAGTAATGTGGTTGGATTTATTTGGTGTGTCTGGTCCATTTGTTCTTTACTGATAAGTTATATATTCCTTTGGTAGTAATGGCCAGGCATCCATGGTTTGTTATTGTTATATAATTCATTGATTGTTCCATACCTGACCTATTGCATCGAAGTGTGGCCGTGTGCAGCCAAATCCCACACCGATTCCATCTTTCTTTTACAGAAACGTGCTATTTGTGTCGTTTGCAGCTGTGGATACAGAGACCACGCTAATCCATTATTTATACAACAAAAAAATGTAATTTAATAAGTTGATGGAGTTTAACCGTCTTAAAATAATGTTTAAAGCCCATCATGAAAGTTTACCAATTAATATACAAATTAAATTTAAAAAAGGATAAAGTGAGTATGAATTAAGGGGAACAGATATTTTCTCTTAAAAAAAATATATATATATAGATATATATATATATATATAGAGAGAGAGAGAGAGAACAAAACAAAAAGAACGATGTATTTCAACTCAAGGCGTCAGTTTATGGAACAATCTGGATTGTAAAACTAAGTCATGTCAGTCTATCTGCATCTTCAAAAACCTGACAAAAGCTCAATTACTAAAAAAAATATATATAGCACAAGGACATGCTGCTTAATTATTACATAGAATTGTTATATTGAAAACATTTTGACCGCTCGCTGTCATTTACTTTGTGTTGATTATTTTGTTGTCGTTGTTGATTACTTTATTTTTGTTGTTGATTAGGCAAGGCAAGTTTATTTGTATAGCACATTTCATACACAAGGCAACTCGATGTGCTTGACACAAGGAAAGACAACACATAAGCATCAACAAACAGTAGTTAACATTCAGAGGAAGAAGAGAAAATAAAAGTAGGTTACAAAATGTACCAAAATAACACACATTGACATTATTAAAACATTCAGCAAACTTTAAAAAAAACATTTAGCGTAAGAAAGTTTAAAATAATAATTTAAAGGGGAAGAAAAAAGCCAAGTTTTTAACCTGCATTTACACTCGGGGCTGACTTCACTTCTGTTGGCAGCCTATTCCATCTGTGTACAGCATAACAGCTAAATGCAGCTTCACCATGTTTGCTTCGGACTCTGGGTTCCACTAGTTGGCCCAAGTCTGTAGATCTCAGAGACCTAGGAGCAGATAACATAAGTTTAACTTCTTTCTGACCCCTTTCATTTCTCTTGTTTTTTAATGAATTAAATAAATTGAATTGACTATACAGAGTTTGGCAGTTTTCATCAGCATGATTTGTAATGTCATACTATCCTTCGCTGATAAGAACATTTGTCACCAGGTATTGAGACTGCTCCTGGTGGCGTGGGACCGTCGGTTGATCTTTTCAGTTGGTACTTCAAGCACTACTGGAGAATCTGACACAGTCATATGGAATGAGGTATATTCTTCAGATCACCCACTCATCGCTGAAGTACAATATTCAAGACCATTATGAGATTGCAGTGAATACATTGTTCCTTTCCTCTGTAGGTCCACCACAAAACAGAGTTTGGCTCCAACCTGACAGGTCATGGCTTCCCTGACCCTGGACACCTGGACAATGTTCTGGATGAGCTCCGAGCTCAGGGCATCACAGAAGATGACGGATTGACAGAAAAGTGATCTGATATGGATGACAGCGAGGAGATCACTTTTTTTGAGGGAGGTGAAAGAAAGATGATGAATAGAAAAAGGAAAAGGGGAAGAAAAATTGGCCTCACTCGGACAACAGAAGCAAGAAGAGGAGGACAACAAGAGGCAGTCAGTCTAGCAGTATTTGGAAGGGATGCAGCGAACAATTTTGATTTTTTTTTTTCTTTTCTTTTTTTCAAATAACCACTTTTTAAAATATGGATTATTGTTTTTGTTACTGGTCGTTTGCCTGTCATTCCAAGTACTGTATCGTTCAATACTCTTTTTAGGAATGATCAAATGGCAGAAGAAAGGTGTTCTTTGCTACTAGGTACTTGCAGTCCACCCGTGAGTGTGAAACGGTACTAATAATGAAGAAGAAAAACAAGTTTACTTTACTGAGCGAAACAGCAGAAGATGGTACGTCTGAACGGAAAAAAAAAAAAAACACATGAAGAAGAAAGGACCAAGATCGAAAGATGTCTGTGAGTAGTGATGGGAAAATGAAGCTTCATGAACCACTTGCGTTTTTTTAAGCTGCTTGGATGATGCCCGTGATCTAAAGATGCTGTGGAAATTTGATCAATTTCCATTGCACTAGCCTTTAACTTTAACTAAGGCCACCAGCTAGGGGAGTAAAAAAAAACTAAAATGACAAGTGGTTCATAAGGCTTCATTTTTCCATCACTATCAGTGGGTGAGGAAACTGAAGGGAAACTGACTGCAAGAAAGAAGGACAAAGGTTTATTATGAATGTATTTTAGGATAAGAGTAACGCTAACTTGTATGGTACTTCACAGTTCTGTTCACCACAAACTCGACAAAAACAATCAAGAATGATGGCCAAAATGGTGGGTTTTTGTTAGTGACATTTTGTCATGTTGCTCCCTCTTGTGGTTTTTCTGTTGGACTACACTCAGCCTCTGAGGCACATTCATTCATTTTGCAACCTCCCTGTTGTTCTCATTATTGCCAATGTGTTTACTCTTTTGAAGTGTATGAATGACAAACAACTAATCCAAGGCCCTCTTCCTTAACCGTCTTTTGTGTCTTACAAATGACAAGCTAAGGAAAACGTGAAACGTTACATTACTCTGAGGTACCAGAATTTATTTGTAATACTCTCGTAGTATGTGTTGAATTTCCTCCTCCTGTGCCACCCCTATAACTCATCCAATGAGGTATTTGCAGCACAGTGCGTTTTCCTCTGCGGACAGCAATTTAGCATCTTTGATAGTGTGAAATTTTCATTCCACACACTTCTTATCACCTTCTCTCTTCCAGTAGCATGTGATAATGCACTGCCCACTTCCCCATGTTGGGTCTGTAAATTGCCTGGTATCTTAATGGTTCGAGTGAGTGCATGTGTGTTGCGAGAGAAAAGCTGTGTACTGTGTATACTACCAACATGCTCTAAGTCAAGAGTATTAGCTGTTTCTATTTGTTTTCTATTTTTTTGTAGTGATATCATTTGGAAATTCAGAGGATAATGATGATGAAGGTAGTTAGTGTATGAGTATTCCTGATATGTTTTTATTCCTGCTATGTTTTAATGTGAACTGTAGCGACAACTTTTATGTACAATAGTATATTCCTTACATGATCATAATAGGCTTTGTTGTACATTTAATGTGTATTCATCATGTGTGTGTTTTTTTTCTTTGTTACTTTGGTTTACAGTTTTGTTTTTTAATACAATGGATTTTTCAATTTTCTTTGCATACAGAAGTGAGGCTGATTTGAAAACTTTTCTTTGGAAAAGGAATGTGATGATATACTTTTATTTGCGTGTCAAATGAATTTGTAATGCAACAACAAACCCTTTTACACCTTAATTTTTTTTTAGATTGTTTGAGTGTGTTCAAGGGTAATTATTTTGGATTGAAATGTTTTCAAGAAAGCCCTTGCATTTTTGCCCAATCTCTTACTCTAATGACCTAAACACGTGTTCATTCTATTGTTGAGCTAAAGAGTGACATTCTGATTCTGATATCTTATGTGCCGTGTTTGAACCAATTGAGCAAAGTGGAGCAAGGCAAGTAATTATTCAAGTTGTTTTCCTCTTTTAAAAGCGGATTTCTTTGCCATTAATAGTTTGTCCAGCTGGCAATAGTTCATCCTCCTGATATGAGCTCTTGGGATTGTGTTCGGCTGATGGAACTCAGAGAGGAAAAAAAAAAAAAAAGTGTCCTCTACGTGAAGGACAATGTGTAATTACAAAAATGCTGGAGTATGACTGATTAATTCATGTAAGAATAAACTGTATAAAACTCAGCATCTGTTTCTAATTTAATCTTATTTGTTTTTCTAATTTTATTGATAAAGATTATAATGTAGTGATTAGAACATAATTCACCCACGGAACGTTGGGACGAAGGGGGAGTTTGTTGGGATGAAAGGATAAAAGAACAAAATGTTGGTAGGTCTGTGAGCCTCGCGCAGAGTGAGTTGTTGTTGCTGTTAAACGATGAGAAGCTGATATCAATAAACCGCCGGTCTTTGGCTCCAGACTTCAACACTCTGCCTCTGACTCCCGTCACTGCTCGCTACAATAACATCTCAAGGGGAAACTACATTTACATTTTACTTCATATATGACCACACAAACAACTAGATCACACATACAGGTATGCAGACATCCCATGATGTAATTGTATAAAGACGTGTCGATAGATAATGATCACACATGTATTTCAGATTCAGTCATTTGCACATCACACACTGAGTGGAAACTGAAGCCACTCTTTTGGTAACATTTGATTTGACTGAATTGAATTGCTGCGATTGGCTGGCAACCGGGGTGAACCCCGCCTACTGCCGGCGTTCTGTCGGATCAGCATACCCGTATGCTGATCTGACAGTTGCCTCTATTGGGCTAGCATACGTAGTCATAATAGCATTCCTACGATAGGCTTTGGGATAGGCTCCAGCACAGGCCCCAGCACCCCCGCGACCCTTGTGAGGAGTAAACGGTTTAGAAAATGGTTGGATTATTTTAATTGCATTAATGGATTTTCATGTAGTCCCATGCTCGCTTAATTTTAGTCATGCCTGTCATGTTCTGGCTTTCTGCCTGCTTTGAATGTCATTTCCCCTCGTATTCACAGTTCTTCTTAGGAGAACTGCTGGTCGGAGCTGTCTTGACACATCGGCTGGCAAATTATTCTATAGCAGGGGTGGGCAGCTCCAGTCCTCGAGGGCCACTATGAGGTTGATTCACTGATCTGATTATATGACTGGATAGCCGCTAGGCCAACACTTCTTGAAGTCGCGAGGCCGCCATATTGCTCCTCCAAAGAAACGTTTCTCGGCATTAATCCTATACATTTACAGTATCGAAATTGGACAACATTTGAGACAGTACTTAGTAGAGACAGCATGATTTGTTTTTAATTTGTTAAACATAAACGAGGGCTTCAGACACTTTACAACTTGCAACATGTATAAATTATATGCTAAATAGTGTTTACAGTTGGAAATGAATGTTTGAATATTCAACAAAGGATGCCTCTGCCAAATATAATATTGGGGTCTAAGGGACTAAGCAATAAAACAAAAAGGGGGTCTTCAAAGCAGCACATACTGTCCACCTGTTATTTATTTAGTTACTTGTTAAAAAATAGTGACCACCCTGCCACAAACTCATCACCCCGCCCCCAAGCCTTATACTAACTGCCTACCGTATATTTTATACAGTAGTCTGCTCGTGAGATAGGAGGAGCAAGATGGCCACCCTGTGGCTTCCACAGCTTGCATTGGCGTGGATGGTCTATCGGCTATCCAGCCATATTCAGGTCAGTGGGTAGATGCCAAGGACTTCCGGTTTTCACGCTGTTTCCGGCCCGTGCTGGCCACGTTCCAACACTCGCACCCCCCACCCCTGTGCCCCCCAATCACGCGCTCCAGCTGATGGGCGCAGGTTATCTCAACACTCTGAAATGCTTGGGCAACTAAGACAGACACACTGCACCTATCGACAGGAACGCGCAACCGAGGTACACAAGTGTGGAAGCGCAAGCACTGGGACACAGCCCACACCACACTAGGGATGGGCGATATGAGTTTTTTGGATTTTCGTCCGATACCAACTAATACTGGGACCAAATATCGCGATACCGATACCCACACCAGAACTGTTTTATTTTTGTTTATTAATTTCTTTAATACACAAAGATGAAAAACAAAACATCTGCGCTGCAGGGGTCACACACATCTTCAAACTAAATTTTACAGTCAACTGCACTCACCAGACCTCAAACAGAAAGACAGCAGCTGCTTTTCACTAGTCATGTGGTGGGGGTTTTTCCATGGATCGCTGTCCTGCAGGTTCAGTACAAATGCAGGATGTTGGGGTTTAAATTCGTTGACTCGCACATTTGTCAGCGTCCGAGAGATCCTTAGCAGAATGCTGCAAGTGTTTAGTGAATGAAATATGAAGTTTTTAACACACCACCCATACACTGCTCACTTGCTTTTGTATTGAAACCAATGCTTTCACAGACTGCTGTCCTTGTCGCCACACATGGTTGAATGTGTACAATGTCGGTACTTTGTTTATTAAAGAAAAGGTTGCAGTGGTCGCAAATAACTTGAATCTGACAACAGTAACAAGAAATGAAACATTTTCTGAAAAGTAAAGACGCAAATCAGACATTGCTTTTGAATTGCGGTTCAACGGCGACAAAGAGCTACGTGTGGCAAAGTGGCGGACAACCTGGAGACTTGCACCCCAGGAGTCTAAAACAAGCTTCACAAATAAAAGGCACGCAGTTTAAACATCCACAGGACAAGATGTGATTGCAAAATATGAGTTTATTAACAAATTAAAAGCTTAAAAAAACACACAAAAAAACAAAAAAAAAACACCTGACAACAAAAGAAAGTGGTGTGGGACTGCTAAAAAAACACCACAGGACTGGGGGACTTACCACGACAGCGGTACCAAAACAAGGGGAACTCCAAACACTGCACAGCACCCGTGACACAGCAAACCAAATGAGTGGGAAAAACGGGATCACCATCGCAAGGTGCCCTCAGTACTTGTCAACGATAAACACACAAATTAAAAGAAGCAAACAACCCACACCACCTCACTCAAAGTCATCTGGCAGAGCAAAAATATAAAACAAAATACCCATAGTGTTAAAAGAAACACACCAAAAAACTTAATATAAAACAAAGAATCCAAACAGTTAAAAATATTCAATAAATGGAAGGGCTCCGCGGCGGAAACACTTCGCCTGGGTCAGTCCCAACAGTTCAGCCAACCCAGGTCGCCGCCCAAACAGGAGGGGAAGTTGTCAGGAAGGTAACGGTGTTTAAAAGCCAATTTTAAGATGATAAAAAGCCAAGACAACAGTATGACCCGGAGTAGTGCCACACTGGAAGACAAATTACTCAATTACAAATTAATTAGAAATAAAAAGGTCTTCACAACTAGCACAAAAAGGAATTCATATTCCTTACCGGAGCGCACAATGGCAAGGTCACAGCGTGGGGAGGAGATACCCAGTGCGGCTCCACAATTAATGGCTGGACAACAGGGTAAAAGCAATTAAAGCTTTGTCCCCTGCCCCGCCCTTGCACAAGGTGGACAGCCAACGCCCTACCTGCAGGAAGCGGCGCGCACCCACCCGGACACCAGGGAACAGTCACGCTCCAACATATACCACGTTGCTGTAACCAAGCAGTACGAGAGTAAGTTTCTAAAATCATGAATGGGCCAAGTCGATAAAAGCACGCATACCTTCACTTGGGTCCGACACCACCCGCACACAGACCACGTCAACGCACGCGTCACGTCTGTCAACTCCGTAAAGGAGGAAAAGGAAGTGGAAGAGGGACAGACTGGCGCTGCGCTGACCTATTTATAGGCACCTCCTTAATTAGAGGCACTCTGCCCCCTTGTGGTAAGGGGCATCTCTATTCTGCCACATCTACCCCCAGGTTTTGAATCGTCGCCCCGACGATGGACACTAACACCAAGGTCTAAAAACAGCCATCTGAACATTGGACACAGGATATGCTTGCTGTGTATGGTGTTCATGCTGGCCTGCAGGCAACAGAAGATTGTGCACATTAGAGTGGTGGCCAGCGTTTGAACGAAGGGTCCGACGCAATTCCTGCTGGCTAGTGCATGGTTGTTCTGCTTTAGACAAGGGTGGACCTACTGGTTTCATGCCAGCTAAAGGTGGACTGGATCTAGCCTGACCCACCAAAGGTGTTGCAACAGGACAACTCCTCGGCCCTGCAGAGCCAGAGGGTAAAGATGTTTCAGGTACCAAAAGCCACAAATCATCACCAAGGGAATCACTCTCCCCACGTCTTTGGCCACATGGCGAGAGGGGCCTTGGATCAGGTCCCTGATTTTCAGGCCTGAGGACAGCTTTCACCATGTCTCGATGGACTGTACGCACCCGATGCAAATATTGCACTGGCGCTACAGTGTACATTGCTCCTTGATCTGTTGGGGCTTTTAGGACCTGATGGACAACAGGACTCCACACATCCTGAATTTTGTGACGACCCCTAACACTGATCTCTCAAATACGCCAATTGACCTACACGCAACGGTGCATCACCAACATGTTGGTCATGGTGCACCTTCCTACGGGCAGCAGCGGCAAATAATCTCTTTAGCACCTTCAAAAGCTACATGAAGTCTAGCTTGATGCTCGACAACCCAATCCTGTACTTCCCCACGTACAGGGTCCTGAACTCGCCCTAGAAGGAAATCTATAGGGAGACGAGGCTCTCTGCCAAACATCAGTTAAAAGGGTGACTCTCCTGTACTCTGATGTGGTGTGGTATTATAAGCAAATAATACCTGGGGTAGACAAGAGACCCAATCCCGTTTTCTGGAAAATGGCAGAGCATGTAGAAGGTTGTGAAGTGTTCTGTTAAAGTGCTCACACTGCCCATTGCCTGCTGGATGATAAGGGGTTGTGCGGGACTTGGCAACCTTGTATAAACAGCAGAGCTGATGAAGCAAAGCACTTTCAAAGCTCCTACCCTGGTCCGAGTGGAGTCGACTTGGAACGCCAAACTTGTAAAACCACTCCGTCAAAAGAACATGGGCTACGGTAGAAGCCCTTTGATCCCGGGTAGGAACAGCAATTGAGTATTTACTGAAAACAGTCATAACAAGGACATTTTCAAAACTACCACGGGACGGTTCCAACAGGGTAAAATCAATAGCCAAAATCTCATTTGGCTCGGAAGCGAACAAATGACCCATAAAGCTGTGTGGCACTGACCCAGAGTCTTTAGCGACCTGACAGCGGTCACACTGTTGAACCCATTGCTTGATGTCTGAGGCCATTCCTGGCCAGTAACAACGCTGTCTCACCAGGTCAGTGGTTCGATCAATGCCCTTGTGGCCATGGTCCTGATGCAGACAAGTCATTGTCTCCTGCTTAAGGACTGCAGGCAAAACCAGCTGGAGCAGTTGACTACCATCATCAGGCTGGAAAAGTTCCCGATACAGCACCCCCTCTTTCCACCAAACGGTCCCCCTGGCGCACCAGTGCCATCACTGCCTTGGAAACCTGAAGTCTCTCCACTGCTGTTGGTTGAGCCTGCCTCCGCCAGAACACCAAAAACTCCTTTATGAGAGAGTCAGCCTCCTGCAGGGTTTGAATATCTGCTGACGAAGAAGATGGACAAGCAGATATTACCCCCCGAGTTGCCACCAGCCTCTCACCTGGGCACACCGCATGCTGGACGCCACTAGGGACGGCAGTGCCTGGCACAACACTTTCCACCCAGCCAGAGCTGGACAAGTATTTGCCTCGACAAGGCATCAGCATTATGATTGCTGCAACCTGTTCGGTACTTGATATCAAAATCAAATGCCACCAGCTGCGCAGCCCAGCGATGTTCGGTCTGGCAGTCTGCAAATAGCTCAGCGGGTTGTTATCTGAAGACCAGGCAATTGTGCCCCAACAGATATTTCCGAAACTTTTCAGTCAGGGCCCATTTCAGCGCCAGGAATTCCAATTTCATGGAGCTGTAATTATCCATATTGCACTCAGTAGGTCTAAGGCCACGACTTACATATGCCACCGGCTGACCTCCCCTGTCAGTTTCTTGTGAAAGCACTGCCCCGAGACCGCTGTGACTAGCATCAACCTCCAGAATAAAAGGGCGAGAAAAATCAGCATAGGTCAACACTGGTGCCGAAACCAACCTTGCTTTCAAGGCCTCGAAACTGGCCTCACACTGTGCTGTCCAAGCAGCACCCAGGGCCTGTTCTGAAACTCTCCCAGTCTTTTCTTGTAAGCTCAGTCACTAATTTATGCAAAGGGGCAGCCAATTGCGCAAAGCCCTGAACAAAGCGCCGATAATAGCTTGCAAATCCTAAGAATGAGCGTAGCTCCGAGACATGACTTGGTTGTCTCCACTTGGAAACTGCATCAATCTTGTCAGGATCAGTAGAAACTCCCTCGCTTGAAATGACATGGCCCAAATACTTCACTTCTTTCTGGAAGAAGTTACACTTCTCCAACTTAGCTTTCAGGCCTTCCTTTTGAAGCCGACCAAGCACCAGTTCCATCCGCTGTAGATGTTGTGCAACTGAGGAGAAGACCACAATATCATCAAGGTACAGTAAGAGTGACTGTCCTTGCTGATCTCCAAACATCCTTTGCATCAGCCACTGGAACGTACTTGGGGCATTACACAGCCCAAAGGGCATCCGATTGAACTCAAAAAGTCCGAAAGGGGTACAGAAGGCAGTCTTGTGTTGATCCGGTTCAGAAACTGGCACCTGGTTGTACCCGCTTGCGAGGTCAATCGTTCAAAACCAATGAGCTCCACAAAGCGCATCCAAGCTTTCCTCAATGCGTGGCAGTGGGAAAGCATCCTTGCGGGTTTTGCTGTTAAGGAGGCGGTAATCAACACACAAGCGCAGGCTTCCGTCCTTCTTCCGGACAAAGACAATAGGTGAGGCGTAAGGACTACTACTTTCCTTAATGACTTGAGCCTCCAACAGCTGGTTGATGTGGGCCTTCTCGTCCTCATATTCTGAGGGAGGAATGCGACGGTATCTTTGTCTAACTGGAACGTCATCAAGGAGTGGAATATTGTGGGAAATGAGATTAGTACAGCCCAAATCTCCATCATGAACTGCAAAGACAGAGCTATACTTTTGCAACACTGATCTCACTTCAACCTGCTCCTCTCCCGTCAGCATTGACAGATCCACTTGAGGGGCCTCTTTAGGTGCTGAAATGGTGGATTCTTGCAATGAGACTGTAGCCGTGAAAGGCTGCACTTCGCTTACCCCCGTAGGTAGGCTAACAACCTGAGCCCCTCTGAGAACACCGAGAAGTCCGTGGGTACAGAAGTATATCCATGGTTCCCACTTTTACCACTGGAACCTGAATTATACCCCGGATTACCTGAACCAAACATGGAGATTCCAGCAACCCAGCTGGCAAGCCGGAATCAGAGGGCTCAAAGAGCACAGTCTGGTTCTCAAAATGTGAGGAGCAGGTACTAGCCACCAGGGATATGAATGGCTCGTTTACCTTGCACCCTAACTGAACCGGTAGGGTCTTCCTGAGCTTGTACAGCAGCCTGGTGGCACTTCTGAAGGGCCTCAATGATTTGATCAGGGGCCAGCAACACAGAGGGTGACTCAAAGACCGACCATATGCCCCAAAAAGATGTCGATAGCAGCGTCGGATCACATTCATCCCCAGGACTTCAGGGGGTAAGGAGGCCACTCCAGGTGTGTCCTTGACTACCAAGACACCACAGTGTGGTATCACCTTCTCACAAAGGGTCACATCAAGCTCCAAATAGCCAACATATGGGATGGCTAGGCTGTTAGCTGCACGCAGCTGTAGCCAGTGACAAGACCGCAAGCGATCATAACCCCATGGGGCAAAATGCAGCTGGAAAAAGCCCTGTTATGGTGGATACCATGGACCCAGTATCCAACAAGCACAACATACGAACAGCAACACTTGGACAAGATGACATTAGGCTAGTCGGTTTACAGTCTATGGAGCTTGGAGATTCCCCTACTGAGCTTTGGCTCAACAACTCAGCAGGCGTCAGTTTTCCGACTGCTGAGCGGGCAAAGAAGGTCTAGGAGGGTTGATAGCTAAGCCTGCAACAGAATGAGCACGGGCATGAAAGGGGACGCGCTCGCCATCACACTGGCGGGCAAATTGTCCAGGTTGTTGACACCTACGACAAATCACATTGTTTTGTGACACCCGACTGAGTTTGGGGAGCCTGCAAGGCGGCAATCGAGCGTGTTAGATCATCAAGCTGCTCTTGTTGGCGCTTCACAAGGTCCATCAGCTCCGTAAGACTGGGCCCATGGGGAGCAGCAACAGGGGCTGGAACAGAACTGCCCTGAACACGAAACTGAAGACAGTGACCAGATGGAAGAGAGTAACTACGCCCCCGAGATCCTCCCGGACGTCCCTCCCTCTCCCACCTTATGGCCTCACTTCGCACCTCCAACAAGGAAGCTGCAGGCTGACGCCGGACCATTTGCTTCAGCTCACGACGCAGGGAACTGTCAAGCACATGCTCTACAAACTGGTCACGAAGCAAAACGTCAGCATTTGGCATCCCATTGGGTGCACTCTGCTGTATAGGTTGCATAAGAGCTAACAAGGCTAAAGAGAACTCATGCAGTGACTCACCTTCCTGCTGCTGTCTAGCAAAAAAGGCCTGTTGCAGAGTGATGTAGGAATGAGTTTGACCATACAACTCTCGCAAAATTGCAAGAATGCAAACTGGGTCATCTCGTCCTGTAGCTTATCTGAACCTAATTTCTTCTCGTGCCTCTCCTTCCAAATGGTCAATAATAATAATAAAAAAAAATAAAATAAAAAAAAAATAAAATAAAAAAGAGGGCCTGGTCTGCAGCCGAGAGGTGCCAGGCCCACATGCATGCATGCCTCCATCTCCTCAACCCACTCAGACACACTAATGCCCAACTTGCCATTAAAACATGGGACATCTGCGCTCTCTAGGTATAACCACCAACCGCTCAGTTACAACAGGTGGAGCACCAACGGCTGGACCAGGAGACCCAGAGACTGCCCCACCGGGACCCGAATGAGGCACGCCACGCTCCCGAACCAGACGCTAATTGTCCGCCTTCAATTGCAGAACAAGCTCCCGAAGCTGCTGTACCTCCTCCTCCATACCGACACCCTCACCCAGGTTTCCACTAGGATGAGAGAAAAATACTAATTTCTTTTCCTGTAAAAAAAAATATAATTCTGAGTTATTGCTGCTGTCTTGGCTTATGCCAATAAAATACTCAACACACAAAATAAAAAAAATAAAATAAACCAACAATAAGAATTATTATTATTATTTTTTCCTCTTTTGGAAAATCACATCTGTCCTTTAATAGTGGGCCCTGCCGACAACGCCAGATTGTGGCAAAGTGGCTTAGTTAGTGGGGGACAACGCCACCTGGGGACTTGCACCCCAGGAGTCTAAAACAAGCTTCACAAATAAAAGGCACGCAGTTTAAACATCCACAGGACAAGATGTGATTCCAAAATATGAGTTTATTAACAAATTAAAAGCTTAAAAAAAAAACAACAACCACCTGACAACAAAAGAAAGTGGTCTGGGACTGCTAAAAACACCACAGGACTGGGGGACTTACCACGACAGCGGTACCAAAAAAAAAGGGGGAACTCCAAACACTACACAGCACCCGTGACACAGCAAACGAAATAAGTGGGAAAATCGGGACCACCACCGCAAAACACAAATTAAAAGAAGCAAACAACCCACACCACTTAACCCAAAGTCATCTGGCAGAGCAAAAATAAAAACATAAAATACCCATACTGTTAAAAGAAACAAAAAAACTATTAATATAAAACAAAGAACCCAAACAGTTAAAAATGTTCAATAAATGGAAGGGCTCCGTGATGGCAACACTTTGCCTGGGTCGGTCCCAACAGTTCAGGCAACCCAGGTCGCCGCCCAAACAGGAGGGGAAGTTGTCAGGAAGGTAACGGTGTTTAAAATCCAATTTTAAGATGATAAAAAGCCAAGACATCAGTATGACCCGGAGTAGTGCCACACTGGAAGACAAATTACTCAATTACAAATTGATTACAACTAAAAAGGTCTTCACAACTAGCACAAAAAGGAATTCATATACCTTACCGGAGTGCACAATGGCAAGGTCACGGCGTGGGGAGGAGCTACCCAGTGCGGCTCCACAATTAATGGCTGGACAACAGGGTAAAAGCAATTAAAGCTTTGTCCCCTGCCCCGCCCTTGCACAAGGCGGACAGCCCTACCTGCAGGAAGCGCCGCGCACCCACCCGGGCACCAGGGAACAGTCACGCTCCAACATATACCACGTTGCTGTAACCAAGCAGTACGATAGTAAGTTTCTAAAATCTCGAATGGGCCAAGTCGATAAAAGCACGCATACCTTCACTTGGGTCCGACACCACCCGCACACAGACTACGTCAACGCACGCGTCACGTCTGTCAACTCCGTAAAGGAGGAAAAGGAAGTGGAAGAGGGACAGACTGGCGCTGCGCTGACCTATTTATAGGCACCTCCTTAATTAGAGGCACTCTGCCCCCTTGTGGTAAGGGGCATCTCTATTCTGCCACATACGGTTTCTTGCCCAACGCCAGTATGTGAACTGTCATCACAAGTGACCTTCTGAAAGTATGGTGGAAAATTCGCAAACACACTCCAAAACCATGTTTTGCAAAGGGTGAACTGACATCATTTTAAACACTACGGATTACTGTATTCATGAATGTCACTTAAATTCATACTGTGAGTTAAGGCAGGTGAGCAAATACTTTTTGGCAATATAGCGTGTTTCTGTTGCGTTTCTGTGTCCCCAGTGCTGCTTTCTTACTTTTGCTCTTTTGTTCTTGGTCTCCATGACTACCGTGGGGAGCTGAGCTGACACACCTGCTTCTGGTCAGCAATCAGCTGGCCATAAAAGCCGAGCACTCCCAACAGAATCTGTTGGAGTATTCGCCTTACTAACTTGCTTGCTGCCAACGACGCTGAGCTCTAGACTTGCTAAGTATTGCCCTGTTATTGCTTTGCTCTCGTCCTAGTTTTAGTGTGCCTGTTTGTAGTGGTTTAGCCCTATTGCGAGTTCTTTCTTATTAGTAGTGATGGCAAAATGAAGCCCCGTAAAGCAGTGAAGCCCTGCAGTGAAATGCTTCACACACACGTCGGAGCTTCAAGATGATTCATTTCCTCGACTACGTCATCATGTGGACAGAAAAATGTATAACATGCTTGGTGCATGCAATAAAATGGTGGGGTGTAAATCATGCTCTAAATACAAAAGAATATATATTTGAAGAGTGTTTTAACATGAATTGTTCTGTGTTACTTTGTCTATGTTTGTGCTTATGCAACAAGTGAAAATGTGAAATAAGGACGTAAAATAAAATGCTTATTCATTTTTATTCAGTTTTTGGACTCAGGCGGTTTCTTTTTTTTGCCGAGAATTTCACCTGCTTTGGAAAAAAACTCTTTCACATGGTACTGATGAAGCAGGGGTGCATCGATATGAGATAGCAAGTTTGTATAGAATTGGATGCGTATATTTCTGTGATTCCCAGTACTGAATGGGACTTTCAACTGTGAACAGAAAAATGTGAATTTTATGTGTTGTCACATTTTATTTTATTTTATTATTGGAATCTGTTAAAATAGTACCGTAATTGCAGTGCATTACCTTCTGAGGTGAGATCTGCTCAAAGTGCTCCTAAACAAGGGAAAATCTCTTTCTTGCTGGTTCCATCGCAAAAAGAGGCTCGTCAAATCGAATGCCAAAAGCAAAAAAAGTAGCGCAATAAGGGACCCGAAAACACAAAAAGTGAAGGGGAATCCATAGCGTTTCTTTGCCGCTTTTATTTCGAACTACACTCAAACCTAGCGAATCATTTCCTGAATCAGTCACGTGGTACACCTGCTTCGTGGGGCTTCAAACGTCACCACGTACGTCATCAACACACGCATTGACACGCCGTTCATGAACCACTCATCTGCATTACTCGGCACACGCTTCAGGGATTCGACCCGAGAAGCACATCACTACTTATTAGTATTTTGATCCAGATTTTCTTAGTTGTACTTTTGGATTTTTGTTACTACGTGTTTTTCTCCGTGGTTTGTTCCATGCGCTTTCTGTTTTACTGAACTTTTGTGTTTTAGTTTGGTACTTTGGTATTCCTTGGAATTTTGTCCTTGCGCCCTGTGTTATTATTAAAACCCCTTTTGTTGCCTTCTAAACACGATTTGTGGTCTGCTTTTTGGGATCCAACACACACACACACACACACACCTACACAACCCTAACATAATACTCCAACCAATATGGATCCCGCAGACCCTGATCGTCTTCAGTTTGCATTGTCTCGTCAGGGACAATTGCTCGGTTCGCACGACCAGTCCCTCCGCCAGCTTATGGAAGCTGTGTCCACCCTGACTACACAGATAAGTACTCTTAGTACCTGCGTAGATCACATGTCTTCCCAGGAGGCGTCCGGCACATCGACTTCCAGGTGCACCCATGATAGGAAAGAACCCAACCTGCCCCACCCACAACACTACTCGCGTGAGATTGGGCTTTGTGGTGAATTTCTTCACCAATGTAGTCTTATTTTCGACCAACAACCCTATAAATTTTTTTTCTGTTAAATCTAAGATTGCTTATATCAGGGGTGGCTAACTGCGGTCCTCGAGGGCCGGAGTCCTGCATGTTTTATAGATTTCCCTGCTCGAAGTGCAGCTGATTCCAATTAACAGGCTCGTTATCAGGCTTCTGCAGAGCTTGCTGATGAGCTGATCATGAAGCAGCTGTGTTGAAGGGAAATATCCAAAACCTGCAGGACTGCGGCCCTCGAGGACCGGATCTCGCCACCCCCGGCTTATATAATGAGCCTCTTAACGGGTCGGGCCGCCTCGTGGGCATTGGCAGCAAGCAATGCAGACACCGTACTACGCACTAATCTGTCAGGGTTTTTTACCGAGTTCCGGAATGTTTTTGACCACCCTGTAAAGGGAAAGGAGGCTGGCAGCCGCCTATTGACTCTTAGACAAGGCCAAATGTCTGCAGCGGATTTTTCCCTTAACGTTTCGCATTTTGGCGGCAAAGAGCCGCTTTGAGACTGCGCTCTGAAGTATTTTTCGTCTTGGACTAAACCCATCATTAAAAGATGAGATGAGACCTCCAGCTTGGAGGAGCTCATCAGACTGACCATTCGCTTGGACAACCGGATACGAGAGCAACACCGCGAGAGACTCGAGGAGGAGCGACAGCCCCCTGGAGACGTTGACAGAGGGCCCCGACCAATTCCAGGAACGACCCCCCCCCCCCCCCCCCCCCCCCCCCCCCGGTCCAGTTCCTCCACCTGCGCCCAAGGTTTTCTAGCCCATGGCTGTCGCCCGCGGAAGCAATGCAACTGGGTGGAGGTCGGCTCACATCTGAGGAGAGGCAAAGACGGGTTGCCGGTCATCTCTGCTTCTACTGCGGGACATCCGGCCATCGGGTGTCGGCATGCCCCTCTCGGCCTTACCGGAAGTCCAGCACTTTCCACCGAAACTGACCAGAACTGTGAGTACCTACCGGCTATTTCGACTTGTCCACCCGACAACACACCACTTGCGAGGAAACGGCTGCAGTTGCAAGGGGAGGTGTCAGGGTATAGGGCCCGGGCAGGCATTACAGCCTTGGTGGACTCTGGTTCCGACAATTGTTTCCTGGACGTCTCCATAGTGAACAAACTGAACTGTCCGGTTTTTGCGTTGGATAAACCCAGAAAAGTCTATGACCTTGACGGTCGTCTGCTTATCATAGTCACGCACACTACTGATACCCTACGCTTATGTGTTTCAGGTAACCACGTTGAAAACAATTTTTTTTGTAGCTAATATGCATAAGGCTCCTGTTCTGGGCCTGCCCTGGTTAGAATCGCACAACCCGGACATCGACTGGAGTAAACCAGAGATTACAAACTGGAGTCTATTTTGTCATGCTAACTGCCTCAGACCCCCCCCCCCCCCCCCCCCCATGCATGCTCAGCTCCTACGAAAGAGGTCGAACCACCTAACCTACAAAATGTACCATCCAAGTATCATGATTTGCATCTTGTGTTTAGCAAAGACAGAGCATAGTTGCTACCCCCACACAGGCCCTACAATTGCGCAATCGATCTTGTTCCGACCGCGCCGCTCCCCAGTTCTAGGCTATACCAGATTTCTAAGCTGGAACAGAAGGCGCTTCATGACTATATCGCCACCTCCCTGGCTTCAGGGCTAAACCGTCCATCGACATCCCCAGTAGGGGCTGGTTTCTTTTTTACGGAAAAGGATAAAACGCTTAGGCCATGGATAGAATACCGGGGTTTGAATGATATAACTCAAGAATAAATATCCCCTGCCGTTAATGGATTCTGCTTTCGCTCCGCTTCAAACCGCCACCCTTTTCTCTAAACTTGATTTGTGCAATGCCTATCACCTGGTTAGGATAAGGGAGGGAGACGAGTGGAAGACAACATTTAACACACCCATAGGACACTATGAATATCTAGTAATGCCTTTCGGCCTCTGCAACGCACCAGCAGTTTCTGAGAACCTTGTCGACAACATACTGCGAGACATGCTTAATCAATTCTGTTTCATTTATCTTGATGACATTCTTATATTTTTCTACAGACTTCCACGAACACCGGCAACATGTCCGGCTTGTGTTGCGACGCCTATTAGAAAAACGCCTCTACGTTAAAGCCGAAAAGTGTGAATTTCACACATCTTCCGTTCAGTTCTTGGGGTTCATTGTGGAGAAGAGCCAACTCTGTCCCGATCCAGCCAAGGTTCAGGCTGTGGTCGACTGGCCTTCTCCGACAACAAGGAAGCACCTCCAGAGGTTCCTGGGTTTTGCCAATTTCTACAGGCGATTTATTAGAGACTACAGTTTGGTTGCGAAACCTCTGACGGAGTTTACATCCCCCAAAAAACATTTCGAATGGACCCCAAGGGCTGAAGCAGCCTTCACCAGGTTGAAGGGTCTATTTTACTCCGCACCCGTCTTGATTCACCCTAACACTGATTTCCCCTTTGTGGTTGAAGTGGACGCGTCGGACACAGGAGTGGGGGCGGTATTGTCACAGCGTTCCTCAGTCGACCAGCGTCTGCATCCCTGTGCCTCCTTCAATGGTCCTTCAATGGGGACATTCATCCCGGTTGGCTTGCCATTCTGGAGGTGGTCGAACACACAGCCTCATCGTCCAAAGATTTTGGTGGCCGGGGCTCCGGAGAGACATTCGGGAATTTGTCGCAGCCTGCACAGTGTGTGCACGCAGCAAGTGGTGCCACCTACGGGCCTGCGACAGCCACTCCCCATTCCATCGCGCCCATGGTCACATGTGGCGCTGGACTTTGTCACTGGTCTCCCGTCCCCACAAGGCAAAACGGTCATCTTCAATGTGGTGGACCGGTTCTCCAAGATGGCTCACTTTATCGCTCTGACAAAGCTCCCTTCAGCACTGGAAACAGCACGAATCCTGGTCAAAGAAGTCTTTCATCTCATGGCATACCGTTGGACATAGTTTCGGATCGGGGCCCACAGTTTGTCTCCCTGGTCTGGAAAGCTTTTTGCAAAGCGTTGGGAGCCAACGTCAGTCTCTCGTCAGGATACCACCCGCAGACTAACTGGCAAACGGAACGATCCAACCAGGTTCTGGAAGCAGCCCTGCGATGTGTCTGCCAACAGCATCCTGGTCCTCTCACCTACTGTGGGTAGAGTATGCGCACAACTCCCTGTTCAGCTCAGCCACCGGACTGTCTCCTTTCCACGTTGCTTATGGCTACCAACCCCCCGTCTTCCCGTCGCTGGAGAGCGTTGCGTCAGTTCTCTCGGTCCAGGCCCACCTTCGTCGAGCACGCCGGGTATGGCGAGATACAAGGGCGGCGCTGGGACGCACCGTGGCACGGAACAAACTGATAGCAGACAGGCATCGGGTTCCGGGCCCAGCATACCAACCAGGCCAAAAAGTATGGCTGTCTACACGGGATCTTCAACTGTCTGGGGAGTCCCAGAAGCTCGGTCCACGCTACATAGGACCGTTCGCTATCAAGGCCGTAATCAACCCCGCTGCCGTGAAGCTCCAGTTGCCACCCACACTCAAGATTCATCCAGTGTTTCATGTATCACTCCTCAAGCCTGTTGCGGACAGTCCCCTGTGCCCTCCTACGGCGCCGCCACCCCCGCCCAGGGTGGTTGATGGTGGACCTGTGTATACAGTTCGGGCCCTGTTGGACTCTAGGAAGAGGGGTAGTGGTGGTGCAGTACCTGGTCGACTGGGAGGGATATGGCCCCGAAGAGCGCTCCTGGATCCTCGATCCCTCGTTGCTCCGTGACTTCCACTCGCTCCATCCTTCTAAGCCGGGTAGGCCGCCTGGGGCGCCTTTTGATGGGGGGGTACTGTTGCGTTTCTGTGTCCCCAGTGCTGCTTTCTTACTTGTGTTCTTTTGTTCTTGGTCTCCATGACTACCGTGGGGAGCTGAGCTGACACCTGCTGCTGGTCAGCAATCAGCTGGCCCTAAAAGCCGAGCACTCCCAACAGACGCTGTTGGAGTATTCGCCTTACTAACTTCAAGGACGCATCTGTTGAGGAAGGACGCATCTGTACTTGCTCCTGCACTCGCTCGTGAATCTAACTACTTGTTGATTTTTGCATTGGGATTTGTAACTACATTGTTGCAGAATGCCTGGCGGAAAAAGAGCCGACGAGATTGAGGAGATAAAATCTTCTCTTAAAAAACTCAGTGGAATGGTTGCCGAATTACTTGAAATGAAGAAGAGCATTGAGCCACTTCTTCAGGAAATACAGCAATTGAAGAAAGAGACACAGGAAAAAGATCGACGCATTGTTGCCTTGGAACAAAAAGTGGATGATTTGGAACAAAATCTTCGTATCAACGATGTGATAGTCACCGGTATCAAGATCAAGCCGCGCCGTGGCCCTTTGAGAGCTGCGGCTAGCACGAGCACGGAAGATTCTGACCAATATTCAGGGAACGAGACTGTGGAACAGCAAGTGACACTTCAACTCAGAGATTTGGGATTAACTGTTGATCCTGCGCACATTCAGATGTGCTTTTCGCTTCCAACTGGAGGGACACGACCACCGGCAGTTCTGATCAGGTTTGTTGACAGAAAGAAAAAGATTGCTCTTCTGAGAGACCGCCACAAGCTTCGTGGGAAACATGTCTACATAAACGAAAATCTCACCAAACGAAATGCTGACATCGCCAAAAAGGCACGACAAATGAGAAAGAATGGACTTATCGAAAGCACGTGGACAAAAGACTGCCGAATTTTTATTCAAACTAAAGATAACTCTGGTCAACTAAAAACACGAATCGTGAAAGGAGCTGAGGAATTGGCAGTGCTTGAGAGACAACAGTAATTCACAATATCACAACAACAACAACAACATCAACATCACTAATTACCCAAAGCTGGAGTTGTATATGATTATTTGCTGACTTTGCCAAGGCTAACTCTTGTTTATACACCTGCATTGATAACATGTATTGCTGTTCCCGTTTGAATCTAAATATTGTCTGGCTCGAATTCCGTTTGGACATTTGTTGTAACAGTCAAGGCTACATGATAAGGCTGTATTGTGGCTCCAATGAATCTGCTGTCAATACGCAAAATGGGGGTTGGTGGTCTGGTTCCTGGAATGCAGCTGGCGTGGGCCGCTCTGCTGGGTGAGCTAGGCTGGGCAGCGCACAGGAGTCATCAGATCCACAACATGCTAGCAACCAGTGGTGCTACCTGACCAGAATCGAGTGCTGAAATTGCTTGAAAGCAATGGGCCGAATGCAAGCCGATCTACTCTTCTGGAAAGCACATGTGTGAAAGCTGATCCGAGGTCAGCGAAGACCCTACTGGTGAAAGAGAAGAATTGCGCTTGCCTTGGCTGCTCGCCTGGCGGGGTGGGCTTGCTGGTGGCGTCTGGGGACCGACTCACCAGTTCTAAATGACTGGGACTAGCCACAATCTACACACGGACATTCAAGATGAACTGAGCGAGCAGTGTCTGGGATAGTATGGGATGGATAACGATAAAAATTAATGTCTATTCTAAATAATGTATATGATTGATGCGTTATAGTAATGGGTCGATGGGGACGGGTCTCGAATAAGCTTCGGCTTCTACCCGTCAGCCCTTCTTTCGGACGTCAATGTTGCAAATGATGTGATGTGATTGATGTAAACTGTAATGTGTCCGAAAGGAAAAAATGAATAAACTAAACTAAAACTAACTTGCTTGCTGCCAACGACGCTGATCCCTAGATTTGCTAAGTATTGCCCTGTTATTGCTTTGCTCTCGTCCTAGTTTTATTCGGCCTGTTTGTAGTGGTTTAGCCCTATTGCGAGTTCTTTATTAGTATTTTGCTCCAGATTTTCTTAGTTGTACTTTTGGATTTTTTGTTACTACGTGTTTTTCTCCATGCGCTTTCTGTTTTACTGAACTTTTGTGTTTTAGTTTGGTATTCCTTGGATTTTTGTCCTTGCGCCCTGTGTTATTATTAAAACCCCTTTTATTGCCTTCTAAACACGATTTGTGGTCTTCTTTTTGGGATCCAACACACACACAACCCTAACAGTTTCTTGTATGTACTTGTGTACGTTTAGCAAACGTATAAACACGGCACTGTTTTTGCTCCCGTTTTTCGTAAGACGGACTAAAAAATCTTCAACTTTTTCTACGCACACAAAAAGTAATTTCCCTCAAATATTGTTTACAAATCTGTCTACATCTGTTACTGAGCATTTTTCCTTTTTCGAGGTCCCACCTCCCAGGTGTTGAACATCAAAATGCTGATTAGACAGCATGTTTATTGCACCGATGTGCCTTAGGCTGTCCACAATAAAAAGTCACTTTGAAATGTACAGTTTTATCACACAGGAAAATGCCACAGAGTCCGCAAGTTTTGAGGGAGCGTGCAATTGGCAATTCTGACTACGGAAATGTTCACCACTACTGTTGCCCATCAATTGAATGTTCTTTTCTCTACCACAAGCCATCGCCAAAGGCGTTTCACACTATTACAGTACATCCAAATGGCCTCACAACCGAGACCATGTGTAGCCATCATACCAGCCCAGGACCATGTTCACCTCAAAGATCATCTGAGGCCAGCCACCCAGACAGCTGCTGCAAACAATCAGTTTGCATAATCAAAGAAATTCTGCACAAACTGTCAGAAACTATCTCAGGGAAGCTCATCTGCATGCTCGTTTTCTCACCAGGGTCTTGATCTGCTTGACTTCAGTTCGCCGTCGTAACCGACTTGAGTAGGTGAATGCTTGCATTCGATGGTGTATGGCACATTGGAGAGATGTTTTCACCGAACAGAGCAGACAGGATGTGTGGTGTCATGTGGGTGAGCCGGTTTGCTGACAATGTGTATCGAGTGGCCCATGGTGGAGGTGTGGTCATGGGACGTTATGGGGAATTAATACAGATGCATTTTTATGCACTGGGATACCATGACGAGATCTTGAGGTTGTGTCATTCATGCACAACCATCACCTCATGGTGCAGCATGATAATGCAAGGGCCCATTTTGCAAGGATCTGTAGACAATCTCTGGCACAGTCCAATTAACGTTGATTTGTGTTTTCAACAGCATGTTACAGTTCCTGCAAATAACCAGCAACGTCGCAGAGCCATTGAGGAGTGGACCAACATTCATAGGCCACAACAACCTGATCAACTCTATAACCAATGACATTGATCAATTTTCTTAATTTAACCACTTATTCCTCACAAGGGTCGCGGGGTGCTGGAGCCTATCCCAGCTGGCTTCGAGCAGTAGGCGGGGTACACCCTGAACTGGTTGCCACTTGAACAACCATCCACACTCACAAGCACACCAAGGGACAATTCGGAGCGCCCAATTAACCTGCCATGCATGTCTTTGGAATGTGGGAGGAGACCGGAGTAGAAGACCCACACTGGCACGGGGAGAACATGCAAACTCCACCCAGGAAGGCCGAGCCTGGACTTAATCAGGCATCCTCAGCACTGGGAGGCAAACGTGCTACACAGTCATGCACCATAAACCTCTCTGTTACTGTATGACGTTACTATTCCACTTGTGACTGGCAGACACAATGCTATCCCAGGACTGCACTCAGGAAGTTTCATTAAGATCTGATGTTGCATTTCAAAATAAAGATCCTCCAATATATGTTTGACTGCGACTATCGGCTATCCAGAAATATACAAATCAGTGGGCCTGTCATAGAATTTGGTTACTTTACTAACACCACTTGCCAATATTCTGTTTTGTGTACTCTGTTTGAATTGGATGTTGTTTTTTTGAATTAATAAAGCAAAGGGGAAAAATAAAAACAACTTGCCAATACTGCCATCTATCGTTCAACATGTAATTCGCCATACTACATGATTCATGTACTTTTCTATGTCCTGCCCAAGCAAACAAAAGTAGTGATTAGGAACCCAACAAAAAAACAAAACAAAAAACAAAACAAAACATTGCATTACTCGCCAATATTGACCTATTAAGACGTTTTCATACGTCGACCTGATAACCAAAAGGTATCTTCTGGAAGCAGGGAAGGCACGGGGGTGCTATAGTCTTGTCAGAAATCAAGGGCACACGAGACAAACAGGAACAGTCAATCACATTTATCGACAATTCATTTTTATTTTGTATTTTAATGTCTTATAAATATATAAATAATCTTCTCAGCCCCTTAGTAACAGTCAACCCCTACTTTCCCTCTGGGACAGATAGTTATTTTTGGAAGTGGCATTACAGTTATACTTTAATTGTTGTTGGTCCACCAGTCCAGCAAATCAAATCAGTACAAACAAACAAAACAAACAAACAAAAAATAATCAAATGGCGCGTACCCGTGTCAGTCTGAATGCGTGCTCGTTCACGTCATTTCTAAACGCACGTTCACGTGAACGTAACGAGTGCGTCACTCGCGCGCCGTTCCACTGTTGATGCGCGTACTACCCTCAAATTTAAGGATAGATGTTTCGATTTCAGGTGAGTATTTTCACGCCCAATACTGAATACCGTGTTTCGGAAGTGTTTCGGAAGTTGTAAAAGGGAACACCAGTGGCATATGCAAGATGTATGCGAGTTTTATGCGGAATCTTGCGACTGCCACATTGGCGGCCTGTGAAGCAGCCTGCTTGCCTGCTGTAATAAGCCGCAGGAGGAAGAGAAGAGCAGAACAGCGCAGCGCTGCCTTTACATGCAGTCCGCTTTTTCCCCGAAATCATATGGTTACGCACCCTCTCTATGTCATTATTGTCTGTAATGAATGCCGACGTCGTCGGTCACATCCAGGAATAAAATTGTAGGTCGTGCGTAATGCGAGACAACGTCAGGATTAGCATTGTTGCTAATGGGTTGTCCAGTTACCGGTGTAGTGACAGACTACCGAAGACAATGTTTAGATTCACACAGTTTATGTGTACATTGTTCTCATGTAATAGGCAAGCCATGATCTTGTAAGTAAAATACTGGACGCATTCACTGGACGCATCTTTTAGTCTGCGTTTTAACACACGGAGATCGTCGTGATCAAGTCGTTGCAGACCCCTTGTTTAACCCCTAGTTTTATATTACTGGCAGTTTTGTCCACAATACAAATAATTATCTCTCACATTTGAATCCTGAACTTCATGTTAGCTAATGCTACCCGCCAGAGAAATGCTAAAGTGCAATAAATTGACAAAAGTAGCTAAACTACACTAAAGCTGCTTCCGTTGGGTGGATTCTTTAAAATAATTTTTTTTTCCCCCCTGTGTTTTTGTACTATTGGGGTATAAATAAACACGGAATCCTTCTTACATCTTTGGGTATTCACGCTTTATACTGTCAATGTAATATGCAGAGACAGCACTGTTATTATTAACTTTACTGAATTGTATGTGTATTAAAAATACATTGTAATTACAGATGTGGACATTGTCCTAATGAATTTAGCTTTATTTATTTTTTTAATTAAGTAAATATCAAAAGTATTTAGGTAATTAAAATAATAAAGAATCAAAATAATTATTTAAGTAGAGAAGATATTTTTTTTGTAGATACAATAAAAAAGCACAAATAATATTTCACCTAAGACGGGAGCCAGACGATAGCTACGTAATACAGGATATAAAACAGAAGAGATATATTTATTTGCCTCTGCAGCCATGCTTTATACATTAATGATTTGTATTTTTTTTTTAAACTAGGGGGTGGGAGAGAATCGTTTTTTTGTGTGTTTTTTTTTGAAAATGTGAAGCACCTTATGTTGCTTTTAAAGTATGAAAGGTTCTAAAGAAATACAGATTTGATTGATTGATATATTGATTGATTGATTGAAAGTTTAGCAAGCATCTGTGAACGTTGTTATGTGATTATGAAAGTAGCTTCGTGGCTGAAAAGCTATTTATGTTGAAAACAACAGTACTATGATAATACTGACAATACTGAGAAATGCAGTTCAGGTAGCTACTGCTCAAAGTAGCCTTTTTGTTTCTTGCGCATAAATATAAATTTGGAACCTCATTGTTGCTCTCTTAAATAATTACCTAGTACCCATAATTATCACTGACAACACTAAGGTTTAACATAGACTCCACGGCTGTGATCACACAGCAATATGGTGAGCCTATATGGTTTTAAACCTGATTTCAACATACAATTTCAATTCCGTTCTCTGCCTTTATTTTCCAGTCTCTGGATGAAGACTGTACGTTGGAGGAGGAAGATGACGGACTAGCAGAAGAAGATGAAATTGACCAGTTTAACGATGATACCTTTGGGGCTGGGGCTATAGGTTAGTTATGCTTTTTCAGTAAATCACTCACTGTAACCTCCCCTGGAAATCTAATATTTGCAAATAAGAATCTTGTTTTATTTGCAACCGACGTGTCGGTGACGCACAGCATCAAACCACTAATTTGGCTTACTTCTTGTTGCAGATGATGACTGGCAAGAGGAACATAAGCGCCTTGCTGAGCTTGATGAGCGAGATGAACTTGGAGAGGGGCTTGGCTTAGGAGTGGGGGTGAAAGATGAATCAAATTTAGGAGCAGCTGAGGATTCATCGTCCACCTATGGCAATCTTCCCTTTCACTCAGCCTTCCCATTACCTCAGCACTCCTCTTCCTCTGGCATACATCAGTCAGGTTAGTATGTCAAGTAAAATAAAGGTCCTTAAAAGGTGTTAAAATAAAATAAAACCTCAATAGAAATAAGCCTGTGACCTTAATTTCTTGTACGACCGTAATTTCTTTCCCTTGAACTTGTTTTGCTTTTTATTGTTACCCCTGTGGCCGCTGCTGCTTTAGGAGTAGAAGAAAATTTAACAGTAGAAGAAGAATTTCTTATCGAGGCACAGTAAGCTTAAGGGAAACAAATTAGGGTTGTATTTTGTTTCCTGACTTGTGTAAAATAAACACATAATACAGGATCAGATAGGGTTTGTTTTCCGTTTTTCAAATTCCAATTTTAAACAAAAAAATGGGAGACAGCTTGTTTTCTTCAGTGGAGACAGCAACACTGGCTCCTTATGGACGGAGGAGGAATGGGCCTTAGACTGGCCTTGTGTGTGTATGTGTGTGAATTTCTTGAAACCGTGCGATGTTTGTCTAAAATACAAATGTGCATGTGCGACGATCCACAAATGCACATTCAACTCGCAATAATGCACGCACAAAGTAAAATTATCTGAAAAATGTGAACATCACAACTATGCAAATATGTTTGTGGATCTGAAAAACACATGAAAATCACGGACGTATTTGTAGATGTCAAAAACACGTGAAGAAAACCAATGTATTTGTGTGAAAAATTTGGAGACAAATCTTTCCCCATAGAAAACCGCCGTTGACAAACGCTGGTCATCTGGTTCAGGGTGATTAGCAGAAGATGAGTTTTTTGCCATACTGAGCGCTTTGCAATCAGGCCAAAAAATTCAAGGTACCGACCTCCACATCGATGTGGGGTCACATACAAACAGCAACAAGACTTTTGCTTCTAAGCAAAGCCGATATTCACCCTGGTTTTCGAACGTACAGTTTCGTAGTGGAATATTTCCTCTTTTTATTTTTTATTTTTATTTATTTTTATTTTTTTTTTATTTTTTATTTTTGTGGCACTGTCAGCCCTTGTTTGTGAGCAGTTGCTCCAGTCTCTGCTGATATGCCGCCCTGCCACCAACAGTGATACGCCCTCACCTCTCTGATTGGCTGGATGGAAAATGTTGAGCTGTCTACCCAGAAACGGCCTGAACAGACCAAAGCAAAAGTCCAAAATACAGGCGGGGGAGTTGGGAGTAGTGGTGGTCAAGGACAAAATCACCACCACACATTAACAGAAGCCCAGAGGTGTTGATTGAGTCAGATTTCATATGTATACATCCAGCATTTATTTTTGAGGGAAATACTTTGGAACCTACCTTTTAAGATGTTGGGATATATATATATTTTTTAATAACATAACCCAGCTTTAATGCTCTTCACAACTTTAAGCCCTCTTCACACTGCACGCGCCCATATTTGGAAGTGCTGAATGGACAACCCACGAGGAAGTAGAACACCTTGTTCGTTCAGACAAGAAGTAGTATGCCTATTCACAAGATGTATCTTTCAGTGTTGCAAAATAGAGCCCTATCATTTTTCATCGCAAGAAAGACAAGACAGATCAGCAGAAAAGGGAACGGTGGCGTTGTTTGGCTCATGGCTCGGCAGGAATTTGATGTGTCGAATCACTTTCACAATGCATTCATCAGAACATGGCGTGCCGTTGGCAAACCCATTCATCGTTTATGTGGTGAAGCGCGAGGCCGATGGAACGGTGTGGCACGGAAAGAGCACTTCTGCGGCGACGGCAAGGCACTCTGAGTTGAGTTGAGTTGAGTCCACCAAAATGTCATTGGATGAGCTTGTCAGCTCCTCTCTTATTTGAGGCGTTTGGCGTCGCTGCTCTTGAATGGAACATATTTTCAACTCGAGGTCCGCTTGTCGCCCTGTGCCGCTAGCACCGCAATTGTCCGTCAATCCTCGCACCTCACCACATACACCAGTTTTCACCAGTTCCCGTCCTCAAGGTCCGGAGTCCTGCAGGTTTTAGATGTTTCCGCCTACCAACACACCTGATACTAAACATCAGGATCGGTATCAGACATGCTGATGAACCGATTATATGAATTGAGTGTGCTAGTGGGTGGAAACATCTAAAGCCTGCAGGACTCCAGACCTCCAGGACCAGAATTGGTGAACCCTGATGTACACAATAGAGGTACCTTGGTAAAATTCAGTTCGCATGTTTTTCCACCAACAACAATTTTCAGGGTAATTAAATTCCTCAGGGGCCATCCAAGTACTATCTCCATCAGCAGGGTCTAACTGAGCCAGGCTGGAACTTTGAGGGGGCGGGCTGCAATGGCCACAGCTGATTGGTCAAATTTGGCGCCGTTATTTTTACATCGGCTGGACTCAATCAAACGCATTTGAATTAATTACCGAGAACTCGAAGACGCTGTGGAAACACAATTCTAAATTTCCTGCTGAACTTTTACAACCAAGAACTCCCTTTACCCAGAACTCAATGTTCCTGGGCTTGTTGGTGGAAAAACGCCTATTGAATAGGCTTGACGATGGTACGCTGCGCCCTTCTGAATGCGGTATGAAAAGGGCTCTACCCCTAACCCATTTGGTGAGTTCCTTAGTAAGGATGTAACGATATCAAAACATCAGGATACCATATTATCACGATATGAAGTTCCCGATACCATAATTATCACGATATTGTGGGGGCGTTGGCAATATTTAAAAAAGATCACAATATTGTAAAAAAGAGAGCTCATACTAAAAAAACAAACAAACAAAAAAAAAAACACAATATTGTGCTTTTGTACATAACAGCAATGACACAATATTGTGCTTTTGTACATAACAGCAATGCATATAAACCACCTGCAATCTCTAATAACAATATTGAGGCACTTGCTAATGCAAGCACACATTGATTGCTTCACAAGCAAATTAGGTTCCCCTTTCATCTGACAATTAGCATAGATTTTAAACATAGAAGGCCAAAACATCCCTAATGAAAATTAATTGCACTAATAAACTTTGCCACTAAAGGGTACTAGAACTGCACAAATGGAAATCAATGACTTTTTTTTTTTTGAACAAATGTGTTCCTTTTAAATATTGTGAACATGACGACGACAATATTGTGGCAGTTTTAATATCGCGATATCACGATATTGTCCTTACCGTGACATCCCTATTCCTTAGTTTCCATGATTCTGTTGTTCATTAGCATTATTTAACACACCACTGATCCCTTAACAGAGCAGTTGTATTTATACTGAGAGTAAATTCCACACAGGTGGGCTTTATTTAATAATTAGGTGACTTCCGAAGATAATTGATTGCACTGGATTGTAATTTGGGGTATCAGAATGCACGGGGCTGAAGACAAATAATGCACGCCCCACTTTGCCAATTTATATTCTGTTCAAATTGTGAAACCTTTTCATTTTACTTAACAATGACATGCTGCTTTGTGTTGGTCCATCACATGAAATCCCAACAAAATACATATTCAAGCACTGTATGTCAGCAAAAGACTGTAGCTGTTTTGCTATCATTTACTATCAGATGTGGAAGATGGAAGAAGGGAAGGTGGCTTGGCTGAGTCGCTAGCAAGACTAGTCCTGGAAGCTGACCCGGCTATTGCTGGAGTCGGGGCAGCAGAGAGGCCTGTTTTTCCCCAAAACCAAAGGTTGGGACATGACTCAAGGGCCAAAGTCTTGCACCAACCTTCCCCCATTTCACATTCAACACACCCCCACCAGCTGCCCCATCAGCACCAACGGCCTCCTGGGCCTTCCATTTCAGGTGAGGCCTAAAAACAGGGATACAAGTGTGTGTTCTCAGTTCCAGTGTCACCCAAGACAATTTCACTAACCTGCTTGACTGAGATATTTTCTTGCGCAATTCCAGCCCATCCTCCCTCGCCAATGCTCACCTACCAACAGCAGCAACATTTACTTCGTTCTGTCCCTGGTGCCATTGGCCAGGTGAGTGTTAAATGTTACTCATTGTGCAAATGGTCGCATTGCTATGATTCCGTGAAAATCTCCACTTACGTTTATGACTTGCAAAATATGGAACATTATATTCTCCTGCATGTAGAAAAGGTCTCTGAAGAAGCAAACAATGGAAATGTGCGTGTGTGTGTGTGTGGGGGTGGGTGCGTGTGTGTGTGTGTGTTTTTTAATTTTATTTACTACCAGAACATTACTTAAGAAATATTACTTACATATAGACTAGAACAGTGTTTCCCAACCAGGGGTATGCAAACTGAGCACATTGATATGTGTCATTTAATCATTTATTGTCAGGTCAAGTCTCATTAAGGCATGGGCCGGCCCATACTGGCTGTGTGCCTGTGATTGTCTTTTTTTAAATTTTGGTCTTTTTATAGACATTTGCGGAGTGAATGCGCATATCAAGTAAATGCACCTTACTATAACAAGTCAGATATTAAATATTTTTAAATTACTCTAACACAATATAATATTTCAGTGTTTGATAAAATAATAAATAAGGGTGTGCTCAAAAAATCGATACGGCAATATGTCGTTGCGGGCCTCATTACAATACACGAATCGATAGGCAGGCGTCAGAATCGACATTGCTTTTGCAGCTTGCATTGTACCTAAAAAAATAAAAAACAGCAGCGTCTTTGAAGTTAATTGCCTTCAATTAATAAAAAAATAGCTCACCAGTAATTGGACACTGTGTCTTGGCTAAGAAAAATTAAAGCAGAGGAAGAATATCAATTTATAAACTTAACATGGCACGTTTCTTAATGTACCAATTTTCCTATATTTTGTTTAAAAAATGAAATAGAATGTGTTTAAAAAAAAAAGACTGTTATTGCTAACTGTGTACGGTAGTGGTCATTTTATTTACCGCTATTTATTTTCCTCCTTGCTCTTAGATGAACTCGCGCAATATCTGGGAGAACAGTATGGGTTTTGGCCCAGTCAGTGTTACACCCGGATTAGTTACACACATGGAGGTGAGTCATTTTATTCTTTTTCTTTTCAATATATTGCTTTTATTTAAGAAATTAAAATACAGATTTTTAACCACTAACAATTTTGTGTATCATATGGACTTGAATTTATCAAGAGTTCATTATTTTAGATTTCAATTCAATTCAATTTAGAAAGAGAAATGTTAACAATGTAACATTTTGTTTCACTCTGCAACACATGAAACCAAGTCAGGTTAACAACCTTGAATGTTCTAATATTAAATGTAAATATTGAGTTGCTGATTTAAGAAATGTACTCTCTCAAGAGCAATGTGTCAAATGCACGGCCCACAGCCAAAACCAGCCCGTCTGGTGGTCCCTTCCGACCCTTGGGACAATGTTCCCTCTAATTTCCGTGTGTCTGTGCATTCACACAAACTTCTTGACTGTTCCATGGACTATGGTGAGAAACATCTATATGAATGGACTCAAAATGCCACTTCACGTTATTTACTGTCTCTACGGTGAAATGCATATATGATATGATATGTTACAAAAAAAATTCACACCACTTATATATCAAATATGTGACACGATTGCATTCGGCCCTACTTTGTTACTTGTTCTTAACTTACTCATTAACGTGTAAATACGTTTGTTTTTTTAATGTTCTAAGTGTCCCAAAGACGTATTTATACGTTTTTTTTGTTTTTGTTTTTTTATGCTAGAGCATACAGAAGGCTTTGATGCAGCCTCTCAACTGCAAAGAATGGTTGCAGAAATGGTAGTTATTACACAAACGGCCAGCAGGTGGCAGCAGAGCAAAGGAGATTAACCAGGGCCATCTAGATAAAAAGCTAAATTACTTACAATTTTAAATAGATTTGTGAAAACTGATGAAACTTAGCTCTCTTCTAATGCTAATTGCTGCAAAACGGAAACAGATAGAAACATACTTTTTTCCTGATTAAAGAAGAGACTTTAATCTTTCTTTTGATAGATTACATGCTTTTATAGCAATAGAACACAATATTCTGTGGGCCTTGCAAAATCAGTCAAAATTCGGTAAAACAGCCGGGAGCGAACGCGACTGCTTCTGTGAAAATGGCTGGGAGTGAATGAGTTAATCAAACAGGTCATTTTAAGCATAATTAAGTCGTAAAACAATTTGTAAAATATGGACCCACATCATCCATTCAAATATAATGAAAAACATGCTATTTAGTAAACCATGAACGTTTCTGAAATGCGTGAAGTTTTATTTAAGGGGCTTGTAAACTACGCTCATATTTGGACTTCCTGATTGGAGTGGTTTGCACTGTTACCTGCAGTCTCGTCAGTAGTGTGAGCGTTTGTGTAATCTATGTATGCTTCAAACTACAGTAGAACGACTGAATGTGCACCCAAACTACTATTAAAACTGTAAGGAAAGTAGGAATGGTGTCCTGTTGTGTGCGTAGTTGGTGCCAGTCGGCGTCACCGTGTTTCCCATTCATTTTGATATGGGTTGCACAATATGGGTTGCATTTAGGCTGTTATTTATTTTTTGTCACATTTTTCTTTCCCACTCTGTTAACCACATGCGCTACATAAAGTTTTCATTTTTTTTTTATAGGAAGATTATACAAAGAGTAAATACAGCTCATTGTTAGAATTTCTTTTTAATGCGCTGCAGACATTTGCTGCTTTGACGGTGAGAGCGGAACATTGCCTTGGGGATGATTTTTTTTTTTCCAATGTAGAACACATTAAATGCAATTTTTCATTTTAACTAGCTATTGCTACTCATTTTTTCGACTGGAGGCCGCACTGACACTACATTTTTGCTGCCAGTGCAATAAAGGCAATGATTTGCAGCAGAATAATATTGCTAACATTCTTCAGTATGTACTTATTTGCACTGAAACAATATAGGAACAATTTGCTTAGTTATTTATAGTGTATTAAGCCCCAAATAAAATGCACTGGTATGGCCTACTTGAAATGAAATTGGCGTGATTGTGGCCCCTGAACTAAAATGAGTTTGACACCCGTGCTCAAAAGCACTCTGGCATAGGTTCTGTGTGCTATCATTGTGGGAATGCTGAAGCATTCCCACATATGTTATTGTGATTTTTATTCTCCACACTTTTTTGCCGTGCGTGTAACAATTCCCACATAATGCTTCCAATTTACACTGTTCAAATTTCAACTAGCTTAAAAAATTCATGCCTCCAGGGGTATATATCGTCTGGTTCCACATTACTTACAATATTTACACAATTTAACTTGTAAAATCAACTTCTCCCCATTCATTTTCAATGGGACAGACATTGAACTTTTTGTATGTATAATTATCCATGCCCACTTGCATACATATAACCTATCATCATTATCAGGTGTCTTACACTGCTCGGTGGCATAGTTGTTAAAGTGCATTGTCCAGTAACCAGGAGGTCATAATTTCATAATTTAGCTCTCAATTTACTTCATAAGCATTCCACATGCATTTAAATCTTAGCATTCAGCTATTAGCATTCAGCTTTCACCATTCCCACGCAATTTCTCCAGAAATTGCACTTAGTCTAGTTGTTATTGTGGTTTGAATACCCTGTGCTTGTTTTTGGCTCCCTTTTCAGGATAGTCCGTTAATGTCAATAATAAAGGAGGTGGGACTTCCAAAACGTCCATCTCAGGGACGGAATGATGAAGGACGGGATTTGTCAGAAAGGGTTCCACCTCCACGCTCCTCTTCTCCTGTGATTGGCTCCCCTCCGGTCAGGGCAGTGCCTATTGGGACACCGCCGAAACAACCAATGGGTCACTCCTTAAATCATCAGGTGAGAAGTAGATCACAGCTCCCAGTGCATACATTCTCATTCCATCTTTTTCTTCTTTGTTTTGTCTTTGTAGAAGACATGTTGTTGGAACATGAACAAGTATGAGCCAACTAAAAGCTTTATTTACAGAAATGATGTCTAATTCATCTGATAATTTGGAAGCTACTGTCTTAAGATAGCTAAACTAAATCTCCATCACATTCATATTTTTTGTTAACATATTCTTAATTAGTCAAAATAGTCTAGCATACTTTTCACAATCCCGTGGTACTAGTTAATAGCTGCTGTTATGTTTTATCCACACTGAAACAGTGGCCTTTTTTTTTTTCCTATCTGTTTGTGTGTGTGTGAAGATTCATCATCCCACAGCAGTTCATGTGAGAGCCCCGATCCAGCACAGATACCCTCCTCCTTTCCCTGAACGTTTGTCACCCAACGCTCTGCTCAATTTCGCTGTGAGTTTCCCCCCCGCCCCACCTCTCTCGATGGGTTTCAATGCCACACTCATTTTCTGTGACGTAACTAAAACAATTTTTTTTTTTTATAGTGTATATATATTTAGGATGTTAATCACTTACTATACCAAATGCGGATGCCTCACTCAAATGTTTTTGCACCTGAAGCCTGCTTTATATACTCCTGCGTTTGCTCGGGTGTCAACTGCCGCCGTGCAATCGCGTGATGGACGCCGTGATGAGCTTCTGCTACGCATGCAGCGCACATGTCACAAATTCTTGCCTCGCCTTTGTGATTGGGCGTAGCATCGCTCGTGATTGATCCGTTTAGTCACATACTGTGATGACGTACTCGGCTATCCCCGGATAGTTTCTGTGACTTTAATTTAGTGGCCGAACATATCACCTACGCCACAGACTTCTTGATGTATTCCACAATAAAATTAAAGGAATAATCAGACCATCTAGGTCGATTAGTTAGCAAATAATGTTCCACACAGTCATTTTTTTCGCTTTGTTCCTTGTTCTGGCAACTAAAAACGACTTGTGGAATTGGCCATAAAATGTGAGGAAAGTCCACGCTGTGGCGTCCCAGCCAATAGCAGCCATAGCGACATCCCCAACTTGGGGTGAAACTGCAGCACATTTTCAAAACGTGTGTGGGTTGTGTACATATATGAAGGCAAATGCAATACCGGCACTCCGCCCTGACATCTGCTCTGTCGCCTCCGATATGAGTAGAAAGAGTGCGTGAGTCTGTGTCACTTGATTTTGAGTATATCCCGATACCAGATCTTGATCTGATACCTCTGTAATTAAGAGGGTACGATAGGTAGGGTAGGTAGGGTAAGGCCATTTAAATTCTCAATTATATATATATATATATATATATATATATATATATATGTGTTAATTTTGAAAATTTGAATCAAAGCATCCCAACATTTTACTTTTCATTCAGGGTCTAAGTCTAGTGCAGACAAGGTTCAAAACAAATAAAATGTATATATTTTTTATAGTGGGGTAAAGCACAAAATGACGATGCAAACAAATTACAGAAAAATATCCTGTCTTAAAATACACCGAAATCTAAAAATAAAAAATTCCACTTTTCTGTGTGCAGTGCAGTCACAATATAAAGATCTAAATGTTCAATTAATAAATACACTGCTGTACAAACGGGCTTAATAATTTGTAGCTTCAATGAAAAAGTACAATTTTTGTGGAAGCCCAGTACTCGTGTGGATGTGGTTTTCTGCCGTTCATCTTTTTTCACTGTATCACACAAAGCTTAATTGTTACGTTATTTAGTCTAAAATCTAGTGCTGTCAAACGATTAAAATTTTTAATCTGATTAATCGCACTTTTTAATTTTGATTAATCATGATTAATCAGCTAAATTACTTGCGTATTTGCGTAATATAAAATAAATCCAATATACTGTAATATTTTGACAACACATTTTATTATCTGAATGTCATTTGCAAACATTGATTAAATGCATGTACGCAATTGCATGCATGCGTGTATTGCTCAAAACGTAACAGCATCATATCAATTGGATGCAATTCAGCAATTATTAATTAAACGCAAATTACTTTTGTTTTATCCAAAGTCCCGTCGGGGTGTTTTTTTAAGCGAAATTTACCACCGAGTACACCAACTGGAGTCACCCCGCTCATTTTGGAACAACAGGCGTAAGAAATGCCGTGCATTGACCTCATCACTGACCTGCACAGCCTTCAATGTAACCATTAAACCATAAAAAAAAAAGAATAGTGCGATTAATATGCGTTAATACGTGATTAATGTGACATTTTTCTGTGATTAATTAATCTATTAACGCTTTAACTTTGACAGCCCTAATAAAATCCCTCACTGGTAATGGTGGTTCATTATTTCATGGTTCACAAAATGCATATGAACAAAAACCGGATAAATTATTGTAGTTAATGTTAGAATTGTTTGATTTTGCCACTGAAAATGCATTCTTTTTTTCTTTTTTTTGCTTCCCACTCC
Source organism: Festucalex cinctus (assembly GCF_051991245.1). Classification (NCBI taxonomy): domain Eukaryota; kingdom Metazoa; phylum Chordata; class Actinopteri; order Syngnathiformes; family Syngnathidae; genus Festucalex; species Festucalex cinctus. Next base: position 23,150,480 of record NC_135416.1, on the reverse strand, counting down.
ACTCGCTCTTCACCCTCCACCACTAGAACTCGCCTCTGTGTCGTGGACCATTTCCTCCAGGAGTCAGTCCAGTACTGACACAGATTCAACGGGCCCAGCTTCTCAACTCTCAGGTCAGTTTATAGAGCTAT